>NC_042964.1:45106241-45213741 GCF_901001165.1 Salmo trutta
CCTCTCTCCTTCTCCCTCTCTCCTCTCTCTCTCCATCTCTTCCATCTCTACTCCCCTCTCTCTCCCTCTTCCCTCTCTCTCCCTCTCTCTCCCCTCTCTCCCCTCTCTCTCCCTCTCTCTCCCTCTCTCTCAGACACACAGCCTCCAGTCAGGTTGATTAAAGAGAGAGGTGACATACGTTCTCAGCTATTCAAACAGCCTGGTGTAACACACGTCCATCCCACAAGACTCGAGCTAGCGGCTGAAACTACGTGGCGATGCTAAAGCATAATTACCCCCCTGTCCTCCTCCCTCAACACATCAGTCACTCCCCTTCATCAAAACCTTCCACAATCCCTCTATCCATCCATTCTTCCTTCACTCCATCTATCTCTTCCTCTACCTCCTCTCTACATCCCTCCCTGCAACCTCTGTTGTCCTGGTTACTCCCTGTTGTTCTCCCCAACTTCTCTGTTGTCCTGGTTATTCCCTGTTGTTCTTCCCCAACCTCTGTTGTCCTGGTTATTCCCTGTTGTTCTCCCCAACCTCTGTTGTCCTGGTTATTCCCTGTTGTTCTCCCCAACCTCTGTTGTCCTGGTTATTACCTGTTGTTCTCCCCAACCTCTGTTGTCCTGGTTATTCCCTGTTGTTCTCCCCAACCTCTGTTGTCCTGGTTACTCCCTGTTGTTCTCCCCAACTTCTCTGTTGTCCTGGTTATTCCCTGTTGTTCTCCCCAACCTCTGTTGTCCTGGTTATTACCTGTTGTTCTCCCCAACCTCTCTGTTGTCCTGGTTATTCCCTGTTGTTCTTCCCCAACCTCTGTTGTCCTGGTTATTCCCTGTTGTTCTCCCCAACCTCTGTTGTCCTGGTTATTACCTGTTGTTCTCCCCAACCTCTGTTGTCCTGGTTATTTCCTGTTGTTCTCCCCAACCTCTCTGTTGTCCTAGTTATTACCTGTTGTTCTCCCCAACCTCTGTTGTCCTGGTTATTACCTGTTGTTCTCCCCAACCTCTGTTGTCCTGGTTATTTCCTGTTGTTCTCCCCAACCTCTCTGTTGTCCTGGTTATTTCCTGTTGTTCTCCCCAACCTCTCTGTTGTCCTAGTTATTACCTGTTGTTCTCCCCAACCTCTGTTGTCCTAGTTATTACCTGTTGTTCTCCCCAACCTCTCTGTTGTCCTGGTTATTTCATGTTGTTCTCCCCAACCTCTGTTGTCCTGGTTATTACCTGTTGTTCTCCCCAACCTCTGTTGTCCTGGTTATTCCCTGTTGTTCTCCCTAACCTCTGTTGTCCTAGTTATTACCTGTTGTTCTCCCCAACCTCTGTTGTCCTGGTTATTCCCTGTTGTTCTCCCTAACCTCTGTTTTCCTAGTTATTCCATGTTGTTCTCCCCAACCGCACTGTTGTCCTAGTTATTCCCTGTTGTTCTCCCCAACCTCTGTTGTCCTGGTTATTTCATGTTGTTCTCCCCAACCTCTCTGTTGTCCTGGTTATTCCCTGTTGTTCTTCCCCAACCTCTCTGCTGTCCTGGTTATTCCCTGTTGTTATTCCCCATGCTCTCTGTTGTCCTGGTTATTCCCTGTTGTTCACCCCAACTTCTGTTGTCCTGGTTATTCCCTGTTAATATTCCCCAACCTTTCTGTTGTCCTGGTTTTCCCTGTTGTTCTCCCCATCCTCTGTTGTCCTGGTTATTCCCTGTTGTTCTTCCACAGCCTCTGTTGTCCTGGTTATTCCCTGTTGTTCGCCCCAACCGCTGTTGTCCTGGTTATTACCTGATGTTCGCACCAACCTCTCTCTTGTCCTGGTTATTTCCTTATGTTCTCCCCAACCTCTGTTGTCCTGGTTATTACTTGTTGTTCTCCCCAACCTCTCTGTTGTCCTGGTTATTCCCTGTTGTTCTCCCTAACCTCTCTGTTGTCGTGGTTATTACCTGTTGTTCTCCCCAACCTCTCTGTTGTCCTGGTTATTCCCTGTTGTTCTTCCACAACCTCTGTTGTCCTGGTTATTCCCTGTTGTTCTCCCCAACCTCTCTGTTGTCCTGGTTATTCCCTGTTGTTCTTCCACAACCTCTGTTGTCCTGGTTATTCCTTGTTGTTCTCCCCAACCTCTGTTGTCCTGGTTATTCCCTGTTGTTCTCCCTAACCTCTGCTGTCCTGGTTATTTCCTGTTGTTCTTCCACAACCTCTGTTGTCCTGGTTATTCCTTGTTGTTCTCCCCAACCTCTGTTGTCCTGGTTATTCCCTGTTGTTCTCCCTAACCTCTGTTGTCCTGGTTATTACCTGTTGTTCTCCCCAACCTCTCTGTTGTCCTGGTTATTCCCCGTTCTTCTCCCCAACATCTCTGATGTCCTGGTTATTTCCTGTTGTTCTCCCTAACTTCTGCTGTCCTGGTTATTCCCTGTTGTTCTCCCCAACCTCTGTTGTCCTGGTTATTCCCTGTTGTTCTCCCCAACCTCTGTTGTCCTGGTTACTCCCTGTTGTTCTCCCCAACTTCTCTGTTGTCCTGGTTATTCCCTGTTGTTCTCCCCAACCTCTGTTGTCCTGGTTATTACCTGTTGTTCTCCCCAACCTCTCTGTTGTCCTGGTTATTCCCTGTTGTTCTTCCCCAACCTCTGTTGTCCTGGTTATTCCCTGTTGTTCTCCCCAACCTCTGTTGTCCTGGTTATTTCCTGTTGTTCTCCCCAACCTCTCTGTTGTCCTGGTTATTTCCTGTTGTTCTCCCCAACCTCTCTGTTGTCCTAGTTATTACCTGTTGTTCTCCCCAACCTCTGTTGTCCTGGTTATTCCCTGTTGTTCTCCCTAACCTCTGTTGTCCTAGTTATTCCATGTTGTTCTCCCCAACCTCACTGTTGTCCTAGTTATTCCCTGTTGTTCTCCCCAACCTCTGTTGTCCTGGTTATTTCATGTTGTTCTCCCCAACCTCTGCTGTCCTGGTTATTTCATGTTGTTCTCCCCAACCTCTCTGTTGTCCTGGTTATTTCCTGTTGTTCTCCCCAACCTCTTTGTTGTCCTAGTTATTACCTGTTGTTCTCCCCAACCTCTGTTGTCCTGGTTATTCCCTGTTGTTCTCCCTAACCTCTGTTGTCCTAGTTATTCCATGTTGTTCTCCCCAACCGCACTGTTGTCCTAGTTATTCCCTGTTGTTCTCCCCAACCTCTGTTGTCCTGGTTATTTCATGTTGTTATCCCCAACCTCTCTGTTGTCCTGGTTATTCCCTGTTGTTCTTCCCCAACCTCTCTGCTGTCCTGGTTCTTCCCTGTTGTTATTCCCCATGCTCTCTGTTGTCCTGGTTATTCCCTGTTGTTCACCCCAACTTCTGTTGTCCTGGTTATTCCCTGTTAATATTCCCCAACCTTTCTGTTGTCCTGGTTTTCCCTGTTGTTCTCCCCATCCTCTGTTGTCCTGGTTATTCCCTGTTGTTCTTCCACAGCCTCTGTTGTCCTGGTTATTCCCTGTTGTTCGCCCCAACCGCTGTTGTCCTGGTTATTACCTGATGTTCGCACCAACCTCTCTCTTGTCCTGGTTATTTCCTTATGTTCTCCCCAACCTCTGTTGTCCTGGTTATTACTTGTTGTTCTCCCCAACCTCTCTGTTGTCCTGGTTATTCCCTGTTGTTCTCCCTAACCTCTCTGTTGTCGTGGTTATTACCTGTTGTTCTCCCCAACCTCTCTGTTGTCCTGGTTATTCCCTGTTGTTCTTCCACAACCTCTGTTGTCCTGGTTATTCCCTTATGTTCTCCCCAACCTCTGTTGTCCTGGTTATTCCCTGTTGTTCTCCCCAACCTCTCTGTTGTCCTGGTTATTCCCTGTTGTTCTTCCACAACCTCTGTTGTCCTGGTTATTCCCTGTTGTTCTCCCCAACCTCTCTGTTGTCCTGGTTATTTCCTGTTGTTCTTCCACAACCTATGTTGTCCTGGTTATTCCCTGTTGTTCTCCCCAACCTCTGTTGTCCTGGTTATTACCTGTTGTTCTCCCCAACCTCTCTGTTGTCCTGGTTATTCTCTGTTGTTCTTCCACAACCTCTGTTGTCCTGGTTATTCCCTGTTGTTCTCCCCAACCTCTGTTGTCCTGGTTATTCCTTGTTGTTCTCCCCAACCTCTCTGTTATCCTGGTTATTCCCTGTTGTTCTTCCACAACCTCTGTTGTCCTGGTTATTCCTTGTTGTTCTCCCCAACCTCTGTTGTCCTGGTTATTCCCTGTTGTTCTCCCCAACCTCTGTTGTCCTAGTTATTCCTTGTTGTTCTCCCCAACCTCTCTGTTATCCTGGTTATTCCCTGTTGTTCTTCCACAACCTCTGTTGTCCTGGTTATTCCTTGTTGTTCTCCCCAACCTCTGTTGTCCTGGTTATTCCCTGTTGTTCTCCTCAACCTCTGTTGTCCTGGTTATTCCTTGTTGTTCTCCCCAACCTCTCTGTTATCCTGGTTATTCCCTGTTGTTCTCCCTAACCTCTGCTGTCCTGGTTATTTCCTGTTGTTCTTCCACAACCTCTGTTGTCCTGGTTATTCCTTGTTGTTCTCCCCAACCTCTGTTGTCCTGGTTATTCCCTGTTGTTCTCCCTAACCTCTGTTGTCCTGGTTATTACCTGTTGTTCTCCCCAACCTCTCTGTTGTCCTGGTTATTCCCCGTTCTTCTCCCCAACATCTCTGATGTCCTGGTTATTTCCTGTTGTTCTCCCTAACTTCTGCTGTCCTGGTTATTCCCTGTTGTTCTCCCTAACCTCTCTGTTGTCCTGGTTATTACCTGTTGTTCTCCCTAACCTCTGCTGTCCTGGTTATTTCCTGTTGTTCTACCCAACCTCTGCTGTCCTGGTTATTCCCTGTTGTTCTCCCTAACCTCTCTGTTGTCCTGGTTATTCCCTCTACCTCAGTAGGGTGATGAAATGGCCATGCCATCAACCAGATGTCAGAGGAGGGAACAGTGCCTGTGGGGATAATAGGCAGGCAGACAGACAGGCAGACAAACTAACAGGCAGGCCCTGGAGACAAACTAGCCCAAGCAAGCCTGGCCTGGCCTGGCCTGGCCTGCATCAGAGGGGATTGGGTTTGGCCTTTGTCTGTCATTGATACCCTCACAAACACAGAAATAAATAGACTCCAACACATGTTTAAGTGGTAATGTACTCACAGATACAGACAGTACAAACCACTGTGCAGGGGACACGCAAGCACAGAAACATTAGCAAACTCATGCAATTGCGCACACACACACAAACACAAACACACGCGCGTGCACGCTCGCCCACACACACTCCCTGTGGTCGGCACACTTGAGAAAGACTGTAATTAGAGCAGCTGCAGCACATCCTTTGTCCTCTAAACACTGGCCACTGAAGGAGGGACACACACACACACACACACAAAACCTCAGGAGGGGCAGAGTCCTGTCATCTCTGACACACGGCTGGCAACGGAGAGGACCCCAGATGTCTGCCTCGCCCCGTGATACATACACACATTCCCTCATCCTGCCTTTGTTCCTGCAGCACAACCATACACACACTCTCCTAGAGTAGATACACACACCATTCACACACTAACTACTCACACACACATTCTCATTCCATCAACATTCATCCATTAAACGATGTGACGAACGGCCAATAACACTACCAAACACAACCTAACTACTCAGCACAAACACTGGACTACCTGAAGTGAAATGCACCTACTTTCCCACAATAACCGGGTTAACCAGTCGAGTCCTGATCTTTCTAAATCTGGAGACCAACCCTTCTATTGACAGTATCTCTACACGGTAATCAACCACACCTTCCATCAGCCTGGCTAATAGGCTGATCTCCACAAAGGCTGCTTTGTTGTTGTGTGAGAAGAAGGGAGAGACATTGCAATTAACTTTTATCAGCGATTACGGTGGAAGTTAGACATGATGACAGGAAGATGACATAACAGCCAAGGGCTGTAATGACATTCTGAACGGGGGAAATCTGAGTGTTGTCAGGCCTAGTTGTTTCATTCTTACTGCACAATAAATGCATCGTGAGCGTAAAACACATGGTAGGCCTCATTTCATTGTCTCTCTCTGTGTTATGCAACCATCGTTCATATACTAATGTATTATCCCTGTTAATGCACATTAATCAAAAAATGAATATTCCACAAACAGTGCTAAACAGATGGCAGAGAGGACCGTGAAAAACGTCTTGCTCAAGTGGAGTTGCGAAACTCTTACGAAATCCAGTCCAATGTTGGGCTGGCAAGGCCTCCGTCCGTGTTAGTGTTGGCTTGTTTGTGTTTCCCAAGATAACATTTTCATATACAACACACCACAGGCCTGAACGGCAGACACACCCAGTGAGACTTTGACCTGGTTCTATTTAGACAAGCTATTCGGGTTGCGTTCGGGACCGTGTAACGTTACAGAACACTCAGAAAGAAATGTGCTGGGGAGAGCAGACATGAATCTCTGTCGTGTAGAATTGAGAATCAATTCAGCTCAACACGATACATATCTATCTGCAACAATCGCTCAGATCTACACATCATCTGCAACGCTCTCTTACCTCTAAACAACATTTCCATCTGCAAGTTTTTCAACTCTACTCTATAAGTAGGCTGACTTTCACCACTACACAATATATCCATCAACAACAATCTTTCAACTCTACATGTAACATTTAACAGTTTATTTTAAGTAAAGTTCTACCAACATGTCTATCTGCAACAATCTTTTCCCAAACCTAATATGTGTCTACAAAAACCTCCCCACTCAACATATCACGTCTCAATCAGACATTTTTAACACTGAATAATAACGCTGACCGAATCCCACCCTGGACTAACACTACCCACGTTCCCCCTCTCCTGGGCTTCATCCCTGGCCAATGTGTGGAGAGCTAAAGCCTGCCCTGGGGCCCGAGGCCGGCCGTCTTCCACCCCCGAGGCTCCTGCCAAACCCGCTCTTCTCATGTCTTCCCATTTTGTCTTTGTCCAAATGGAGCAAAAAGGTTTGACTTTTTGAGTCAGAGGGCTGGAGAGATTGCAGTCTTAATCCAGAAGTAATGTTTTGTGGAGTCACCTCTTTCTGTTTTGTAACTGCTGGGTGTGTGTGTGTGTGTGTGTGTGTGTGTGTGTGTGTGTGTGTGTGTGTGTGTGTGTGTGTGTGTGTGTGTGTGTGTGTGTGTGTGTATGTATGTGTGTATGTGTGTGTGTGTTTGTGCAAGTGTGTAGACAGCACTTTTCGAGTCTGAAAATCCTTGTGTATACACCATCTGTCTATCTGTCTTATCCACTCACAGACCCGATGATGGAGCCACATGCATTTTCCATTAGGATGAAAATATCATGTGGGCTTTGAGGAATTAGATTTGTGCAGTCTGAGCAGCCGAGCCTCAAGTTGACAAAGGTCTTAACCTGAGACAAAGCTTCTAATCAGTTTTCGGGCTGATTCAGATAGAACAGAAAAGACTTCATAGAAGCAGTCTCCATAATCCAGGACCAGCAAACCAAA
The DNA here is from genome assembly GCF_901001165.1 of Salmo trutta. Lineage (NCBI taxonomy): Eukaryota > Metazoa > Chordata > Actinopteri > Salmoniformes > Salmonidae > Salmo > Salmo trutta. The sequence continues at coordinate 45,113,685 of NC_042964.1, forward strand.
AAGAATTCCTGTTCCAGAGAGTCTCGTCACACTTGCTGTGGTATAGTGGCTCTATACCACAGCAACTACAGAGTAAAAACATAAACAGCATATCATTTATCATCCGTTAAAGCATGCTATGCATTTCTTGGGAAGAATACAGAATTCCTTGCATGTAGGCTACTATCTGTTCCATACAAGGCAGCCTATACCATTCTATTTTTAGGTATTATTGAAATGATGACACTTATTATTGAAAGTGCTGTGTGCAATCCTACTGTATATCATGTCATTGTTGGCACAGACAGCCCACTCAATCTACTGGGACAAAGGTCACATCCCCATCTGGACTGTGCATCTTCACAGCTGTCTCATATTGGAGCCTATTCTATGTACAGCACAGGAGGTTGGTGGCGCCTTAATTGGGGAGTATGGGCTCGTGGTAGCGGCTGGAGTGGAATAAGTGGAATGATATCAAATACATCAAACACGTGGTTTCCAGTTGTTTGATGCCATTGCATCCACTCCGGCCGGTGTTATGAGCCATCGTCCCCTCTGCAGCCTGTGGTGTACAGTAAGAGATGATATGAAACAGAACCCTTCTCTACATTCAAAATAACAGCCTAACAAATAACAGTAAAAGGCTTCGGGTTTTTAATGGCCTTCGTTTCATATTCTGTTGTATCTTAATAGATTTCAGTCGGCCATTTTGACAGAAGACTACGCTATTCATTTTGTTTGGATATTGACACCCGTTCATCTATGGATTCTCATTCCCCGTAAAAAGAAAGACTAGCATCACGGGGAATATGTTGCCAAGATAGGAAATATTTTATTACAGAGAAAAAAAAAACTTTTCTTCCAAAATATAGAAATCTGTACAACTTTCGCACAATCAATTTACATGAACTGTACAAATTTACAGCAGTTCATCACAACATACCCAAGGAAAAGAAAATGAACACAATAAAGATGTACTGACATGAGAAATCACAAGGTAGAGTAGACAGCTTTTCTTCTTGGGTACGCTCAGATTTTTTAAACGTTTTTCTTGTTTTGTAAGTTTAAAAAAAACAAAGGATAAGTCTATCAGTACAGGGCGTGGAGACTGATATTTATTTTACCAAAACAGATTGGTCCTTGCCAACACTCCCATCACAAATGGCTTCACTTACGAACATAGTTAACCGTGTTAAAACTATGAAATGCAAAAGAAATACATCTAAACACCTCAAAAGAAATTATTGGCACTTCCCATTGTGTAATGTTCTGCATGTATTCTACCATATGTTGTACAACTGCAATAGATTCTAGAATATGTAAAACACCCTAAATGTGAAAGTGGCAATAATTCAAAAATCATTGATGAATCATTGACGACTATTCCCTTCCCGTTTCACGTCTTAACATGCACAACTTTTCCAGAAGGGTATTTTATTGAATGTCCGAGGCCTGAGTTTGGTAATACATTCCAGAAGAGACTCCTCGCGTCTCAAAAATGTCACAACTTCAACTTGACATATTTAGTGCATTTATGTGCTATGACCTCCGACTATTCAAAAACACTTTTCACAACGTTTCTGAAACCTATGTGCGCAAAGGCTGAATGGATGCATTTACAGATCCGATATTGTGGACTAAATCCAATTGTTTTGGTGGTGGTGTTACTGTTGAGAAGGGGATCAAACGATTTCGGCTTTGTTTCCTTTTTTGGTAGGTCTAAAAATGACGTCTGTTCAAATTGGGATAGATCAGACTAGGGTGAAAAGGAGGGGGGGTGAGATGCTACCTCTGTTACCTTAAAATACATTTAGCAAAAAGAGGGACAACTTGCTACGTCCGAAACACAGACCAATCTCATAACAACATCGATAGCTGGCATAATCGAAGAAATAGTGGAGCTGCAAGGTTTTTAAAAAGCTGGTTTTCAACCACAACAACAAAGCTCTGGGCTACTCTCTCAGACCTGTCCATCTGGCTCATGTGGAGACACTGCTTTTTCCACAGATTGCTGAACGAGCACCAGGAGAAATGGAGAGGGAGGACAGTGAGGAGGAGGGGAGTGGATGAGGGAGGATAGGGTGTGCAGTGCATCAACAACCACAGATCCATTACCCATGATCCTCTGTGCTTAGGGAGCTTAAAGCAGCACATGTAGGTCTGATGGGCTGGTGCCCAGCCTGGCCAGCTTAGCGGCTAAAAGCCCCGAAACCCACAGCCTGTCACATCGTCTGTCTGTCTGCGGCGCGGCCAACCAGGAGTGAGCTATAGGACGACTGACACCACCATCGTCCTATTGCACCCATGTAAACTAGTTCAGTGCTCAGCCTAAGAAACAAAGAAACTTGGAACGTGTACCGTCACTTCCTATCCTTTGACTCCTCTTTGTTGCCTGTCTCTATGTGGGCTCCCAGTGCAGACGGAGTGCGCTGAGTGCATGTGCTGGCTTTGCTCTCCACCGCCAAGAGGGGGTTGGATGGGTGGAGGTTAGTTTAGAGGGGGCCGGAGGGATTGTAGCTGCCCTGGACGAGAGTATCCTGCCCTGGCCCCCGCACCACCTCCATTCCCTCCCCTGGGGCGAGGAAAGATGATATGTGTTACTGCTATCTCCGTACTGCTATTGGGGGGAGGGGGCTGGCTGGTTGGTTAGCTGGCTAGAGGTGTCTAGGCTGGTACGTGGCACCAGAGGGGCTTCTTGTGTCTGTCTGCCCTGACAGGGACACCTCCAGAGAGGGTCCAGTAGCACCTCGAACCAGGCTGGCTAACATTACGCTGGTTCTCTCTCAGTTCTCCAGAGAATGGCTCATACGTCTAACATTGAAGTCCTACGTTGGGCAACGCACCCCTGATCCAAACTGAGAGACAGAAGAAAGGAGGTGTTGAAAGTCAAAGACAAGAACAAAGTCTAACAAAAACAGATGAGAAAGCCTGACAAGGCCATTGGGATTGAGTTGGATAGAAACATTCAGGGGCGTACAGACTTCCCTTTGGCTACACTCACGCTCCCCTCGACAGCTGTAGAGAGATCTATCAGAGTTCTATAAGTGTTTCAAATGCCATCTGTATGTGTGTGTGTGTGTGTGTGTGTGTGTGTGTGTGTGTGTGTGTGTGTGTGTGTGTGTGTGTGTGTGTGTGTGTGTGTGTATTGGGGGTGGGGGGGGGGACTTTCGAGAAAAGTGCCTTACAAACGGACAACAGATGGCTAACCTGACACGACACCAAACCGCACCTACCTACCAGCACCTGAACGGATCTGAATGAAATGCTTACAGTGTGAAATCTTTTTAAAACCTTCAGAGTTACTCTCCCCAATTCTATAGAGTGGGGTCTAGCCTGACGTAAGAGCTGTGAGTAATTTACAAAAGAAAAGGAGGGGAACTCATGAAAGACGACATTGGAGCGAATGGAATGAAGAGGGTTTTCTCTAGAAGTACACATCCCACACAATCTAAATGTCAAAAGTGCATTCAATGTCATTTCTTCTGACAGGGCCACAACAACCAAAACAAACGATCCAGATTTCGGTGAAAATATAGTGCCACCTATGCTACACTTTGAATTTGGTGAGGGCCAAAGGTCAGGGTGGGGATGGAGGGATATAAACAAAACGAGAACTTGATTGTGAATTTCAAACCAACATTCATCAAAAGGGAGGGGACAAATACCCAGCCCTCCCCAGAAAGCTACACATACATGGTTGGGGGTGTTGGTGGGGTGCGCTGTGACACACTACTGTCCTTAGCAACAGGTGTCACAGCGCATTCCACTGCACTTCCATATGGAGGGGGAGGGGCTTCCTGAAGCTGGTATATGGGGCAGCCTCTGGGGATAAAAAAATGCCCTATGGTCTAAAAACTGGGATTTAGAAGAAAATTACTTAGGGCGTTTCCCCAGAGACTGACCTAGAAACAGGCACAGTCCGTACCTCAGCCCCTTAACTTCCTTCCTAGACAGGAAGTACAACCAATAACAACAGGAAGTAGATAAAAGGCTGAAATTTAACGGTATGGTTCTTGACAGCAGTTCCTTGAAGCTTTTGAGAGGGTGGTGGTGACATGGTACCCATTGTAACCACGTAGAGAAGAAAGTGCAAAGTCAACATTGATAGACCTGTGTAAAAAAACAAAAACAAAAAGCAGCCCCTTCTCTGCGCTGTTTCTTTGTTCGGTTTCTTGGTTTGTTTTAGCTGCCCCCAACAGCTCCACGCTCCCCACAGCCCTCTCCGCGGGGGAAAAAACGAAGCCTCTGGTAGATCCCACAACACAACATAACAGACTATGGAGCGAGGAAGGAGAAAAGAAATATCAAACCTACAAGGTTTCACCTGGACGATAGGCCACATCCTCTGCTTTTTCTCCTTTTTTTTCTCTTTTTCATTTCATTTCTTTTTAGCTTTAAAAAGGTTCGCCATCGACCAACTAGGGCGAAACCCACGACCCGACGTGGCGGGTGGCAGCCCTTAGCTGGACATAGTCATCATGTTGTAGGCTTTGGAAGGGCTGGTCCTGCCCAGCATCCCCGCCGCCTCCTTGCAGCTGATGTGACTGTCCACCATGGGGGTCGAGTTGACCGCACTGCCTCCCGACGGCGCCGGGGCCACTGGCTGGGACTCGTAGAGCACGCAGATGGAGCCGTCCTCGCCGATGCGGTAGGACACCTCGAAGGGGTCCACCCAGAGGGTGAGCTCACTAGGCAGCAGCAGGTAGAGCTGATTGATGGTCAGGCCGATGCGCTGGCCTGCCTGCCCCACCAGGGGATCCATCTTGTGGTTGATGCGGATGCAGCGGTAGCCCGAGCCCTTGCATGGCCTGTCGGGGAACCAGTGGTGCTTGTATTGCTCTGTAGAGAAAGAGAGAGGAGGTTATTATCGGGTTACCATGAGTTTCATCATCATTGGATCACTATTAGGTTACCATGGTATTGCTTGTATTGCCAAAAAAGGGCACAGAGGGGGTAACTGTTGTTCTTTGGTTACCCTATAGTAGAGCCTGTGTAGTTCTGTATGAGGAGACAAGAGAGAGAGGGAGAGAAAGAAAGAGGGAGAGATGTAAGAGATGCTGTCTGGTGTTTACAGGTGAGAGCCAGTAAGCTAAATCTCTGCTACTTTCAGACGTCTATCTGAGGGAGAAGCGGGGTGCAAAGCTGTCTACACCTGATCAGCCTTAGTTCCTAGTGTGTGTGTGTGTGTGTGTTATGCGAGATTAGGATGCACGTGTTTTGATTAACATTGAATAAGGTCATAAATTGGGACATAAATGTGATTAATAGCATAATAAGTGTATACTTGGATTTTAAGTAATTGTATCGCAAATCAAACTATAATCATGTTTTATTTTATTATAGAGTTGCTAGAGTCTAAGGTAATACTGATGTTCTAAGCACACATAACTAATCTATCAACGTTATTAGTTCAGATGTATCTTTCGATTGTGGCATGGATTACTTACAGATAATAAATGACATGATTCCATTGAAAATGTACTAAACACCCCCCAATAATGAATATGGAAAAGTAGCGTTGCTTTAGATTGTCTTTTGATTTAATAAAGGTTTTATTCCTTTGTAGGTAATACATGATTCCATTGGAATATCTTATCTGCTTTTTTATCTGATATTTCTATTACCATGTAATAAAGCATCAACTATTTATATTGGTATTTGGGTTACATGATATAATGACCACCTATTTAGCACAATACTGTGTGTGTGTGTGTGTGTGTGTGTGTGTGTGTGTGTGTGTGTGTGTGTGTGTGTGTGTGTGTGTGTGTGTAAAACAGACTGTAGACAGGGACAGGCTTTGTTGTAGTGCAGTAATAAACCATAACAGTCTGCTTATGGGGCTGATAAGCAGCAATAAACCGTTTGTCGCTCTGTAACCGGAGCCTACGTGACACACAGCAGAGAGAGAGAGAGAGAGAGAGAGAGAGCGAGAGAGAGAGAAGTTTGATTGCACAATCCCCTTCTGGCTGAGCAGCACAAAGTCCTCCATCGAACAGAGCGGAGCTGAACAACAACACTGAGGTGGTGAAGTCCTGGCCAGCAATCTGGGCTGGAGAACTCCCCCTCTTAAAGCCACACCGTCCCTTTTAATATGACGGAGTGTGTCCACATACCTGTTGGTGATTCACTGTGATATCATTCGTATGGTATATTTAAATGGGCATTAAGTGACAAAATAGGTTGGAAGAAGAGAGAGAGAGGTCACATTACTCATTTTAAGGAGAACACGAGAAAGAGAAGAGCTCTCATTCCTTCCCCGTTAACTCATTTTAGAAGACGCGCATGACTGCTGCTTTCATAGTATAATAGTAGCCTAACAGGGAAGAATGAAATTAGAAAACCGCTCCTCAGAAGTCTAAATTAACCCAACATCTCTAACAATACTCACATTTACTGTGTCTTGTGTGTGTTTGTATATATACTGCATGTATATGTGTTTGATATGCATCTGTGTGTTCGTGTGATACCAATCATCCTATTTTCTCCACTTAAGACTCCTCAGTATCGAGTTACCCCATTGGTGCATAGTGGCTAAACTGAATGTGCTGCCTGCCTGCCTGTCTGCCTGTGAAAAGCCTCTGAACTAGGCCAGAGCCCGGAGAACACCTGTCCTGCACAACACCCCTGGTAGATAATGTCTCCTTTGTGTTATCAGTAGAACTCTGTGTACTGCACCCTAATGGAGGGCTTGGCACTCATGAAAAAGCACCAGGCAGCTACGATGGGGCTGATCTTTTGCACCACAAAAGAAACGAGGCCGCTGAGAACGGTCAGAGCGGAGGGGCCTATTCTAAAACCAGGGAACTGGGGAAGAAGAGAGGCTAAAAAAAACAGATGAGTTTCAACTATATATTTTAAATAAAGTAGTTTTCCAGTGCTTCTTTAAAGCCAAGTGCCCTAAGGATATTATGTGGCAATAAAATGTGTGGAGGCTTTTTATTAAATACACATTTGGCTTTGTTTGGGTCGTTATTGGGTGATTTCCACTGGTCTGTGGTGGTGTGCTTGGGGGAATTATGGCAGTTTCAGATTGGGTCACTGCTCAAACCTTGGTTAAGCAGGTTACCGGTAATCAGGAAGTCCAAATGGTTAACTAACTACAGTTAGACAATGAGCACAGTTTCAATGTGGATATTTAGAGCAAGTCCCCCTTCTCCCCCATATACACAAACAAAGCTTGTTTATTGAACACACAGACACAATAAGCTGTGATAATGAAGCTGTAAGCAACAGTGAGATGGCTGGCCTACTTCAGCAGCGGCGGGGGGGGCTTCACAGAGTTGTTTATGCTCACTCGGGAAGACGAATGAAAATGGGGTTGAAGGAGGACGACGGACACTTCACAAAGCCCCTTTGCAACTTATTTTATTAGATAATGTCCTTCCTACACTCCTCCCCCGATGATATCCTCTTCCAGCCCCAACCCCACCGCTACCAACCCCCCACTTACCCTCTGACGGCGGCCATTTTGCTCAGTCTGCCTTCAACTTTGGCTGTTTACAAACAGTGCACTGGCCTAGAGCTATGCTCAGACTATGCTACAGTTTCCACTCATTTTCTATGCAAATCCTGCACAAACAAAGCCACTTCCTTGGAAAATGTTTAGTTGAAAATAGCATTGTGAACTAAGAGTTTGTTGGATAGAAATAAACAATGATGTAACCTGATATGCTAAATGTGTAGCTCACATCCAAAACGCTCTAAAATTATATGAATTTGAGCTGTTGCAAAACATATTAAAACTGAGGTCATGATGTAGGTGTTCAGTCCTTAGAAGGACAGACACTTGGTGTTAACTGGCAGACGTATGCCCGTTTTAGACTGTTAAAACTGTCTGTATATTTACAACAGGAAATATAAATAAAAAATCATTTCAGTGGTTTGTACAAAAACAAATGCTGTCAATAACGCATAGTATAGTGGCTGTGTCGATCAATTTATGTGTCCTTATTACAGAGTTAACGTTATTCACTTAGCTAGAATGTCTACATTAGAACATATTGTAAAGAAATAGCTTTTCTTTACTCATACATGTTCGTCAACGTCGGGAATGTATACGGGCTATTTATTCTGCATTTGTTATTTACCTTTCGGGTCTCTAATTTCGATTCGATTGAGGCTCGCTCAAGAGGATCGAGTAAAACATGTAGGCGGCTATAATACTCTTCTAACAAAGATAATCCGAATCCTATGGGTCTGTTATTTTCCTGATCGAAATGTTATAATATATATATTTTTGCCTGCTCAAATTCATATCCTCCTACGTTTTCTTGTCTGCATTACGTAATTCGATAGCCTAATTCAGTTCACTGGGTATAGATTTCCCCCATCTTTATGTTAATTAAGAGTTTATCGACCAACTGAACTGGTGATATCGAAAGATGCACTTCCTTGTTGGAACAAATAAAGTCCGGCTTTATTTCACGTTGTTACATTGTAACTAAACTCGAAACATGAATTAGGCGACGATGTATCTGAATAGAACATGGTTGATTCGATCGAATGAATATTGTTGATTGAAGATTGTTGTTCACTCATCTATTTTTGTCTCTTTTTTTCGTGCGCAAATGGTCGGGGGGCGCTTGTGTTACTTTGTGAACAGAGACGCAAATCCCCTTCCGAATGGGAATAAAACACAACAATTCGTTAAAATGATATTCTTAACACACAAAATGACACAACATCAACAGAGGTCATAATCTAAAGTAGCCTTGGAAACGTAGGACAAAACAAGAAACACATGTCTTACCTGACAAGATATCCTGTAAACTTGCGCTGAATGATTGAAGCTGTCTGTCATTTACGTGTCCTTTTATCCGCAGAAATCTCGACAGAAATCCGACCGCGGCGCTGATCTCTGGTTTCATCGTTCCCCGAGCACAAAGGGTATGCATTGAGAAGGCAACTGCGACGACGATTCGTGCGTTTTTCCTACATATGATTCCGAAAATGATTCGTTGTTTTTCTCTCCACGTTCGGATAATGATCCGTGTCTTTCACTTGTTTTATTTCTCTGGCGCCTATGCTGGTCATTTATTAGTCGAGGTAGGGACGTTTCGGAGGGTACTACGTGTGCCAGGACGGTACAGTGTGGTGACGGCTGTTGGTAAATAGAGGGGTCTCTCTCTAGGATGCCACGTTGAGGCACCCTTTTAATGTCACTCCACCAGAGTGAACGAATGTGTTGGAGGAAAGTGGTTTTATATCGCCCCCACCGTCGGAAGAAAGCGACAGCGCGCAGCTACAACAACAGAAAAGGCTCGCCAATCCCGTCGGCGCGACAGTCTGACGAGCCCATAGGAGGAGTGGACTGTTCGCCTCAACGCTCTGAAAATAAACAGACCACGTGAGAGCGAAATACAAGCATGAAAATGAACCCTTATATTGTGCTCCCATCGAAGACAACAACATCTTGCACTGGGTTTTCAGTTATTTCATAAAACGGACAGAATAATTATGGTTAGGTTCAATGTGCATTAGTGCGTAATTAAGCACACAATTTTGGATACAGTTATGCTCATGATTGTTGGTATTCAAGGCATGCTGTACATGTTGTTGTCATAGTTGCTCTTGCAGGCCATTGTTTGAATCTAGTGTCTGTAGTATAGGGGTTTACCATAATCACGTCCAGTAATTCCCTAATACACACACAAATGATTGAAGAGTCGGCCACAAAATGACCTATTTCAAACAGATTCATCCTCCCTCTCCTTGTGGTTCTGCTTTTACAGCACTAAAGTCTGGCTTTGGGTTTCTGTGCCAGTGGGGGTTGGTGAAAGGAGCTATAGGAGGACAGGCTCCACTGGTGGTCAGTCAATGGGGATTCCCTCATACAGGATGCATCAGCAATACACACTTTTCTGAGTTTGACATACACTAACGTTTGTGTATGACTTTGGGTATTCTACATTTTCACTGCCTGTAAATTAGGTACATAAATTACACAAACATTGATGTACAATTATTACTGGGAGTAGGCCAACACCCTTTAGGTAAATTCTTCTTGATAAAAAGAAAGATGGAACTCTTTACAAGTATTACTCACTAAATGGCTTACGGTGCCACAATTCATTTCAGAGAGCGACATCATTCACACAATGACCAGTCTTTATTCATTACAGAGGAAAAGAGTGAGAAATTGCTTCTCACACCACATGGGTGAAAAGACACATATAGAAACAGGGAGCGAGGGACAGAGACGTTAAGCGAAAGAAGGCTGGAACAGGGTGAGAGACAATGTTAATGAATACCCAGAGCTGAGGAATTCCCCTGACTTTCCCTCTGAGATAAAGAAAGTAAAAGAGAGACAATGAAGATTGGGAGATGGGAGTCAAGGAGTGAGAGAACGTGTGAAAATGTCAGGTGGCATACTGTCATGTTTATACAATCCTTAGGTGCAGCCAGAAGTCATGGGGGGTCTATACTGTTACATATCACAATATTATTTTTGCACGATATTATATTGATATTTGACTCCAAGTATAGAATTGATTGATTTAGCTAGGTAACGTTAGCTAGCGCTAGCCTGCTGTACCAGCACCAAAACTCTGGTGTTTTTCATCCTATAGCTTATTCTCCATCTTTAAAAAAAAAAATAGGGAGCCAACATGATTTCAGCACTTTTATTTCCCTGACTGATCAAAACAAATTTTCTCATGCTCTCTCGTCTCTCTGCAGCAGACATATAGTGAAAATATGTTTGGCACCTAAGTATGGTGATAATATCGTATCGTGAGGTCCCTGGCAATTCCCAGCGCTAGTAGCCAGCCACCGGCGGAGGCTGGAATGTGTTGCCAGATGTTGCCAGACCAGGGTGGGGTATCCTGCCCTAATGCTTTGCCTGCCTACAGTCAAACCCAATGAATGGGCCCGTTTATCTTGAACCACACATGAAGAGTGTAGGGGAAGAATGTCTGCTCAGGATCAAGCGGAGAGCGAGAGAGTAGAGAGACCTGGATGCCCACTGGAGTGTGTGCGTGTGCGTGTGTGTGTGTTTTTCCACAAACACACTGACTCACAGTGCTGACTGAGAGGACGTGGATACACACACAGCCATGCAAACAGTTGCACACACACGCACAAAAAAACACACGCAAACACATACACACGGCTGTGGGTCACTGCAAAGCTAAACCAACAGTGTCTGGTCAACAAGAGCAGACCCAGAGAGAAGAGAGAGCACATTCTCATTCCCACAACAGCCTGATTTCACTATGTTGCCTAAACGTTGTGGAAACATTGATTGCTGTGCTTCTGCGGGTTTGAACAGGTATCTGACAGCTTTGTGACTACTGTAGCCTATATCCCCTTTGCTCTGAAAAGAAAATAGGATTTCTACATGTTTTCCTAACATTAGGCAGAGCTCCCTAATCATGTACTACTTCAGACGTAGAGTAACAAATCAACCTGTCAACAGTCAGACAACAGACATCTTCAAAGTCTAGGTTAAAATAACAACCACACAGGCCTGGCCTAGTTTATGGAAAATGATACTCGCTGGTTCACGTGAGAGTAAAGTGTTTGGGTGTGGCACAGACAGGGTTAATGGAAGACAGAAAACAAAACTGCTGGGGAACTTTCCACGCTCCCCCCCCTTTTTGATCCAGACCTACAGATATACAGGGAAGTAACTTATCCCCGCAAAACACTAACTTTCCATGACTCCCATGTCTTCTCCCCGAGCTCAGTGGAGCTTTGCTTTGACTGCAGGAGGTGGTTCTGGGAATGGAGTGGAATAGGACTATTTTGTTGTGTGGCTTTAAATTGCACACACACACACACACACGTCTATGTTGAAAGAAAGTTCAGAGAGTAAGTTTAGGTTTCTACAGTACTTCTGCATTTGGTCACGATTTGTTTATATTCACAGCTACATGTATTTGCAGTATCAGTAGTCTTTTTTCAAAGATAAAGTAAAAATATGAGGGCCAAAACAAAGGCCTGGAGACGACAGGCTCAGTGTGTTGTTATTCTCAAAGGTACAAGGCTGACTTCCATCGTAATGTATAATAACCGATCCATAAATACTTAGCTAAGTCTCCATATTTATTGGCATGAATGTCTCTATCCCTGTAACGCCTAGTAGTCTTAGTTTACTGACTCAGTACCTTGTTATTCCAGTCAGGTATTTGTGCTTGAATCCTATCATGCATGTATAGGCCTATCTACGTGCATACGTCTATGTTAATCCATATGTATCCCACTACATTTAACCCCCTGTTTGTATGTGTGGGTCTTCCTGCCTGGCTGTATATTAATAGAGGGATGTTTGAAGCCTAGCGGGGCCAGCTATTTGATCCCCCGAGTGGCACAGCGTTCTAAGGCACAGCATCTCAGTGGTGGAGGCATCACAACAGACCCTGGTTAGATTCCAGGCCATGATTGGGAGTCCCATAGGGCGGCTCACATTTGGCCTAACATCGTCCGGGTTAGGGTTTGGCCGGGGTAGGCCGTCATTGTAAATAAGAATTTGTTCTTAACTGACTTGCCTAGTTAAATAAAAAGTTTAATAAAAAGCTTTTTTATTTTTTTATTTCACCTTTATTTAACCAGGTAGGCTAGTTGAGAACAAGTTCTCATTTACAACTGCAACCTGGCCAAGATGAAGCAAAGCAGTGTGACACAAACAACAACACAGAGTTACACATGGAGTAAACAATAAACAAGCCAATAACACAGTAATGACATAGTAGAAAAAAAGAAAGTCTATATACAGTGTGTGCAAAAGGCATGAGGTAGGCAATAAATAGGCCATAGGAGTGAATAATTACAATTTAGCAGATTAACACTGGAGTGATAAATGAGCAGATGATGATGTGCAAGTAGAGATACTGGTGTGCAAAAGAGCAGAAAAGTAAATAAAAACAGTATGGGGATGAGGTAGGTAGATTGAGTGGGCTATTTACAGATGGACTATGTACAGCTGCAGCAATCGGTTAGCTGCTCAGATAGCTGATGTTTAAAGTTGGTGAGAGAAATAAAATTCTCCAACTTGCAATTTGTTCCAGTCACTGGTAGCAGAGAACTGGAAGGAAAGGCGGCCAAATGAGGTGTTGGCTTTGGGGATGATCAGAGAGATATACCTGCTGGAACGTGTGCTATGGGTGGGTGTTGTTATCGTGACCAGTGAACTGAGATAAGGCGGAGCTTTACCTAGCAAAGACTTATAGATGACCTGGAGCCAGTGGGTCTGGCGACAAATATCTAGCGAGGGCCAGCCGACTAGAGCATACAGGTCGCAGTGGTGGGTGGTATAAGGTGATTTGGTAACAAAACAGATGGCACTGTGATAGACTGCATCCAGTTTGCTGAGTAGAGTATTGGAAGCTATTTTGTAGATGACATCGCCGAAGTCGAGGGGGAGCATGGGTCAAATCTGCATTAGACTCTTCCAGAACATTCTATAATAGTTTATATACTATTTTTATTTAACTAGGCAAGTCAGTTAAGAACAAATTCTTACTTACAATGATGGCCTACCGGGGAACAGTGGGTTAACGGCCTTGTTCAGGGGCAGAACGACAGATTTTTACCTTGTCAGCTCAGCGATTCGATCCAACAACCTTTAGGTTACTGGCCCAATGCTCTAACCACTAGACTACCTGCCGCTGTAGACTACTTTTAATAATAATAATTAATGTAAAATATCATAATGCTATAAAGTCATACTTCAAGACACTGGATTCAGGGAGAACTTACTAAAGTAGGGCTGTGTCCCAAATGGCCCACTATTCCTTACATAGTCTATTACTTTGGGCCCTGGTCAAAAGCAGTGCACTAAATAGGGAAAAGGGTGCCATTTGGGATACATCCTAGATGACGAGAGATACTTGACCCTGTTTTTGTCTTTCTTTGTAATAAAACAAGGGCCCCAGACTGTTTAAAGTGGTGCGGGGGTGCTACCCTTCATCAAGCAGGATGCTGTGGTCATGTTAGTTCATTCCAAAGTGTGGGCTGAAATCTCTTCAATTACAGTATCAGTCTGTTTTGCGGTTCATCCATGGGGCAGATGTTTGCTTGTAAACAGGTGCACAATTCTATGAACAGTACATTCTATACAAGTATAAGCTGTGTATATGTGTCAATGCACATATGTAGATCAATGTGTCCAGTATCTGGGTTTTAGCATGTATGTGTGTCTACTTCTGAGTGTGTGTTGTGGTGGTTAGGTGTTGTAGGGTGAATGAAGTCTTAGTTAGGCTGGAGTTACACGAAGCAACTTGGACACAACATTGGTTGCTTGCAAATAGGTTTCTTCTTGATTGAATCCCCCTGCACGAATAAGCAACTCATCTGCAACTTAGTTGCATCCAGTGGTTGTGACTAGTACAACATGGAGTACAGCTACGGACGAGACTTACCGTTGAACTACCGCAAGAGTTTGAATTTCCATTTTGAAGCCTGGTGAGTCGAATATCACATAGATTTGCTCAAAGTAAAAATCTATGGTTTCACTGGCGATTGATATTTTATCAAAAATAAACAGTGTACTGTTGCTTGTATGCATAGACACTGTTCCACAATGCTAGCGAACTAACGTCATATCTAGGTAAACAAACAGTAGTGTACAATGTATTTATTCATATTTATCCTATCATGTAAATCGCGCTTGCCACATTCCGGGGGAGGTGGGATTTGGGAAATAAACTACAATGTATCCAATTAATTGCCAGTACACAGATACAATATAAACATGCCAATTTGTCCTGCTAAATGCCGATGCAGCCTAAATGTGGTCTTAACAAATTAAAACTGTGTCCCCCTATTGACCACCTGTTGACTGCACATTGCTGTCATACCCGATATCCGTCTCCGACACATCGTCTGACTTCAAAAACGTCCAAACTCTCGCAGTAGTTCAATGGTAAATCTCGTCCGAAGCTCTACTCCATCTAGTCACAACTTTGTGCAACAAGTTTCAGGCAACAGTCAACCAAAACTAATGCGTTTGTCACATGATCCATTCGTGATTTCAAGACGCAACCCAGTTGACCATGTCAACACAGCTATCAGGCAGTGCTGCGTGAACGACTATTGCAGGGTTTGTAAGGTCATGAAAATCCTGGAAAAGTAATGGAATTTAATGTGTTTTCCAGGCCTGGAAAGGTTTTGGAAAATAATCAAATCCGAAAAGTTTTTGAAAAGTCATGGAAATTAATGTAATAATTTCTGTTCATTTAATTGATTTAGGCACAATATTTGAATATGTTATCAATCACATCAAAATCAACATAAAAATCAACATATTAGCCAGGATTGGAATATGACACAATAACTCATCTGTGTGTGGCATCAAATGCATGTGTGTGTGTGGGCAGTAGCTCAAGGAGAGAGAGATGGCTGGACATTGCAGCAGCAGGTAGGCCTATAAAATATAGTAGGGAACAAATCTAGGTAGCCAATTCAAAACATATCTTGTAGCCTGGCTAGTTCTCGCTCTAGTTAACTGTTCTTATGTATTATGGCATTTTGGCATATGCCAAAATAGATTCCTGAGGTGCGGCGGGCTGCCACACTGGGTGCCCGGGGAGCTGTTGTTGTGGGGGATTAAGAGCCATGCTCAAAGGCACAACAGCAGGCAATGACATCTAGGATTTGATACCAGCAACCCTTCGGTTAACAGCTCACTTCCCGCAGGATTTTCCCATTGGACCCGGGATTTGAAATGGCAACCCTCCGTTTGCTGGCTCGCCTCTCTAACCGCCAGGCTACCTGCCGCCCCAAATTGCCATCATAGAAATTTGGTTAAAGGTCATGGACAAGTCATGGAAAAGTCATGAAAGTCATCTGTCTAAACCCTGCTATTGATAAAAGAGACATTAGTTGTATAAATAAATATTGGCCTCATGGCTAGTTTGGCAGCCCAAACCTCTCCCTGACCAGTTTCAACTGAAATTATCCACCATGAATTGTGCTAGCTAGCTTGCTAATTTCTTGGTTAGCTCATTGCTAACTGTGTTGGTGTTTGCAATGTCATTTTGGCTAGATACACTATATATACAAAAGTACGTGGACACCCCTTTAAATTCGTGGATTCAACTAATTCAGCCACACCCGTTGTTCACAGGTGTATAAAATCGAGCACACAGTCATGCAATCTCCAAAGACAAACATTGACAGTAGAATGGCTTTACTGAATAGCTCAGTGACTTTCAACGTGGCACCGTCATAGGATGCCACCTTTCCAACAAGTCAGTTCATCAAATGTATGACGCCACTCCTTGAACAGCCGTCTCTTTAAGTGCTGAGTGGGCGTGTGCGCATACATGAGTCATCACAAAACCAATGACGGTGCCCGAGCCTGACTCACCCTTCAAACAGGCTCAAACAGCTGGTGATCAGATAGAGTTTGGGCCTACCACAGTCAGCATGCCATGGGTAAGACTGTGGGGTTAGCCTATCTCCGTCCACCTCACTTTAACATCTGTGGAGATAGATAGATGCATGTTTTTTTACTGAACAATGTGTTTGTTTCATATAATTGTGTTTTGATTTTCATATTTTGTGTTTGCTTTTCATTTACTTTGTAATTGATGACTATATTGACATGTATAGTGTAATTGTTGACTATACAGACATGTATAGTGTAATTGTTGACTATACAGACATGTATAGTGTAATTGTTGACTATACAGACATGTATAGTGTAATTGTTGACTATATAGACATGTATAGTGTAATTGTTGACTATATAGACATGTATAGTGTAATTGTTGACTATATAGACATGAATAGTGTAATTGTTGACTATATAGACATGAATAGTGTAATTGTTGACTATATAGACATGAATAGTGTAATTGTTGACTATATAGACATGAATAGTGTAATTGTTGACTATATAGACATTATAGTGTAATTGATGACTATATAGACATGTATAGTGTAATTGTTGACTGTATAGACATGAATAGTGTAATTGTTGACTATATAGACATTATAGTGTAATTGATGACAATATAGACATGTATAGTGTAATTGTTGACTGTATAGACATGTATAGTGTAATTGTTGACTATATAGATATGTATAGTGTAATTGATGACAATATAGACATGTATAGTGTAATTGTTGACTGTATAGACATGTATAGTGTAATTGTTGACTATATAGATATGTATAGTGTAATTGATTACTATATAGACATGTATAATGTAATTGTTGACTGTATAGACATGTATAGTGTAATTGTTGACTATATAGATATGTATAGTGTAATTGATTAGTATATAGATATGTATAGTGTTTGATATTTACTTTAAAAGCTCTAACAAAGGCTAAGAGAACAAGAAACACATTTTCAATGACAAAACAGAAATCGCCTTTGCATAAAAAAATTTAAAAAATTGTTTTCAAAGATGTAGCCTACAATGCAATATTTGTGAAAATTTTAAGGAGAACAAAAACTGCATAGCCTACATTTGAACACCACCACAGAAGGTTCGCTATTCGGCATCTTCCCAATTAAGTAACCTACATTTGTTGTTTGGCTACTTGAACAGAACAAAGGCCTATGGCTCACAGCCCACCTCTTCCAGAGCATTGGGGAAACGTCTGCATCTAGTTCTACTAGATCAGGTATTCTCAAACTAAACATTTTTATCCTCACATTTTCAAACAGTCCGTTTATATTTTCCAACGGGGCTATACATTTGGGTGAGGTTTTTTTCTCGCCTTAGTAGCCTCGTTTCACTGCCAAGAATAAAATTAAACCATCTACTGTTCAGCGAAATAACAACACAATGTGAAATACAGGTAGACCAGTCAAATAATTAACATCCAATCACATTAACCATTACTCTCTTGCGGGAATTCCAGTAACGGTCCGTATGTAGCCAAAGCTCATGCTGTAGCTGCTGTTCATGTTGGTATCTGTACTGATGGCGCAAAAGCCATGACAGGGAGACATAGTGGAGTGGTAATTCAGTAGTGTAGATTGGAGATTTGTCAAGACATGTTCACCGGAGGGCTGCATAACAAGATCTGATGAGGGATGGGGGTAGGGCGTGGGTGAGGTTAAGATTGTGCGTGTGCATGTGTGTGTGTGTACATGCATGTACAGAGCTGGGTTGTGTGTAGGGTGATGAGCTGTAGTTTCCCCAGTCTCTCAGAACCCTGGGGGCAGAAGAGCAATACATGTGAAGCATTACTGGCGTATTATGTGGCAGGAATGACAGGTGGATCAAACCCAAAAGACGTGTTTAAAGAAAACCAGTCACACCAATTCACCAAAGTAGAGGACAACGAAGTGTCCATTTCTTTCATTATCGCGGCTCATAAAAAGTGACAACCAACCAACACTGCCTGGGGACGTAGCGACAGCATCACAGAAACACAGCGAGAACATGAGCTTTTTCACCAAATTAATTGGGAGCTGAGAAACTGTAGTTTCGAGAGAGGAGAGTGTTTACAGTTGCCATGGCGATGTCAACAGATCTACCCACCACCGTTCGCCGAGTGGGCGCGTTCAATCAGCATCAGCATATCAAAACAAGAGAGACGGAAAAGACACCATCTCGCTGTAAAGCAAGGCTGCGTCCCAAATAGAACCCTATTCCCTACATAGTGCTCTACTTTTGACCAGGGCTCACTACTTTTGACCAGGGCTCACTACTATTAACCAGGGCTCTGGTCAAAAGTAGTGAACTATGTAGGGAATAGGGTGCCATTTGGGATGCATACAGGGCAACAGTTTTCGAAGCACATTCCTACAGGGAGCACCAATAAAACGATACTGTAGGCGTGAATATAGTCTTCACATCCCTGTCCCAGTGTATGTCATGAGGCCCGTGATAAAATAATGGATTTATTGATATAGAAAATGTGGTCTTCCTCTAGTACATCCCTCCATGTGGTTTGGTACCAAGATGACAACAGATCTCTCTTCTTTCTGTTCTCTTTTCTCTCGTCCTCTTTTCCTCTCCTTCACTCCCTTCCTCCTCTCCTTCTCCCTATTCTACATTTTCCCTTTTCTCAAAATTCCTTCCTCCTTCCCTCCATTTCTCCCTCCCTTTCTCCTGTAGCCTTGTTCTGGTGTGAGGCTGAGCCCAGGCTGCCAGTCATGGGATGGGATAAGCAGATGAGAGCCACACTCACAGTGGGTGGCTGACTGGCACAAGGACATTTGCACTGGAGGGAGGGGGAGCAGAGTACAGTTCAGTGCAATGAAATAGCAGTGCAAGACAACACAATGCCGTAAGCCTATATTTCAGTGAAATCCAGAGACATTCTCACAGTATAGCATGAGTGGTACTGTGAAGTACTGAACACTGATTATGAAAGCACAAGCAGTGCAATCTTAGACCACATTGAGGCTAATCTCCAACAGTAGCACTCTGCCTGCCGTACACGTCACCTCTTTGTTTCTGCACTACTTTGCATGGGAGAGCCCAGACTGCATGCTGAGACATGTCCTAAATCATCCTGGCCAATAACTCTCCAGTCC
Organism: Salmo trutta; assembly: GCF_901001165.1. Taxonomy (NCBI): domain Eukaryota; kingdom Metazoa; phylum Chordata; class Actinopteri; order Salmoniformes; family Salmonidae; genus Salmo; species Salmo trutta. Next base: position 45,133,108 of record NC_042964.1, read on the forward strand.
ACTCCTCCATCAGAACACTTGTTACTCCCTGTAGATATAAGGGACTGAATGTTTGTATCTGATTCCATAACGTCTACATCAGCCAACATTTCTGCTGAATGGGAGCATGTAAAAAGTCAATAAATTGATGATTTTCTCGAGTGAAATAGGTTTATTAAAGATTGGAGACACGCGGGCTCCAACCGCTCTGAGACTGAGTTTACTATGTGTGTACATGTTGTTGGAGAAGTGATGACTGCTTTTACATCATGTTGTTGGAGAAGTGATGACTGCTTTCACATCATGTTGTTGGAGAAGTGATGACTGCTTTCACATCATGTTGTTGGAGAGGTGATGACTGCTTTCACATCATGTTGTTGGAGAAGTGATGACTGCTTTCACATCATGTTGTTGGAGAAGTGATGACTGCTTTCACATGTTGGAGAGGTGATGACTGCTTTCACATCATGTTGTTGGAGCAGTGATGACTGCTTTCACATCATGTTGTTGGAGAAGTGATGACTGCTTTCACATCATGTTGGAGAAGTGATGACTGCTTTCACATCATGTTGTTGGAGAAGTGATGACTGCTTTCACATCATGTTGGAGAAGTGATGACTGCTTTCACATCATGTTGTTGGAGAAGTGATGACTGCTTTCACATCATGTTGTTGGAGAAGTGATGACTGCTTTGACATGATTTGTATTGGTTTGATTAAATCCCGTTCACTTTCTCTCTCACTCATAACAGAGACCTTGAGGTCCAGCCGTGCACTTATTTTAAACACAAATACAGAGATACACACACACACACACACACACACACACACACACACACACACACACACACACACACACACACACACACACACACACACACACACACACACACACACACACACCACACACACACGTCCCATCACTGAAGATCATTTATCTTCATGTCATGACAATGGGGTGGATTCCAATCCATCAACCTGCTCCCTTCCCCCTGCCCTCGTTGACCCTGCTTTGTGGATCTGAAAGAAGATGAGTGTACAGTACCTAGGTCCATCTTCCAAACAAACTACACTCCAAACAGATGATCAATCTTTCCGGTACTGTTTGTGGAACATATCCAGTCTGTTGTGAGGGTATTGGAAGCTGATCTTGACTCTGTACGTTGGTCTCTTGTGAGTTCTATTATTATCTCCACAAGACCAAAGTAATGAGTTAAAGGCCGTTGGGTGGTCTCTGCAGACTTACCAAAATCCAGCAGGACAAGTATAATATCACACTGGTTTAAAAGTGCACTCTGCAGTTTTTCCCTAGTGGTTGCATGACACATTACTACATACACCTTCATGGCGAAGACGAAACACACTCAGAGAAACCAAATGAACTCCAATCAGAGCCCCTGTTCCTCCTCTTCTTCCTGTACTTACTTTACTATTTGTATTTTTTAACAACTTTTACTTCAATAGATTCCTAAAGAAAATAATGTACTTTTTACTCCATACGTTTTCCCTGAAACCCAAAAGTACTTGTTACATTTTGAATGCTTAGCATGACAAAATGGTTAAGTACACACACTTATCAAGAGAACATCCTTGGTCATCCCTACTGCCTCTGAGCTGGTGGACTCACTAAACACACATGCTTTGTTTGCAAATGATGTCTGAGTGTTGCAGTGTGCCCCTGGGTATCAGTAAATAAATACAAATTACAATAAAATGGTGCCGTCTGGGTTGCTTAATATAAGGAATTTGAATGATTTATACTTTTACTTTTGATATTTAAGTATATTTAAAACCAAATTATTTTACTCATGTAGTATTTTACTTGAGTCATTTTTAATGAAGGTATCTTTACTTTTACTCAATTATGACAATTGGTTACTTTTTCCACCATTGCCCTTCAGTCCTCTAAATGATAAACAAACAAGTTTCAGGGCCACATTGTTTAACGACAATAGAAGCGAGAGAGTAGTGAGTACCTTCACACAGATCAGACTCCTCAATCCACACTACTGGGTGGGGTATGCATGTAAAGTCAACACAGTGGAAGACAAGACATACAGTATAGCAAACTGGTGGCTGGAGGATATGCCTATAATCTAGAAGTCAATCCTCCCAGGAAAAACAACAAAGGCGAGGCGGACCTGTCTTCTATAGGGTATGACATGAAGTCATAGAGGACTGCTCTGTTCCGTGGAAGAGCTCTGACAATGACAAGCCTCCTCGTTCTGTTAATTAAATGAGCTACGGCAGTTGCAGCACTCAGGAAATGACCTGTGTGCACACTGCCAATATACTGTATGTATGAGAGAGACAGAGAGGGAGGACAAACACACATACAGAGGGATGGAGAAAGAGGGGGAGAGAGTGAAAGTTGAGAAACTTGAGAAGGTGAGAGAAAGGAGTGAGTGAGAGAGGGAGAAAAAATGAAATGGCAATCAAAGGTGGAGGGATTGAGTGTGAAAGAGAAATAGAGAGAGAGAGAGAGAGAGATTGATTGGGGGAATGGGAGGTGAGAATGAGAGAGCAAGATAGAGAGAGAAAGACAGACAGTGCGGATTCCGGACAGGCAACCTAAACATAACCTCATCCACAGCTTCCATAAAAAAGAAAGAGAGAGAGAGCGAGCGAGAGAGAGGTATAGCGGAGGAGGAGAGAGGGAATGTCACAGCTCTGTGTGGATGGATGCTGGTGGGACGTCTCCTCAACCTCCCCTCCCCTGAAGAATACATTAGAGAGGATATATAACAGTGACGTGGCCGCATTGCGAGAACCTCCGGCCAAATGTTCCCACAAGACAGCCCCATTAATAACCATCTCTAAAAACAAGATGGGTGTGAAGATTGTGTAACTGAGGAAACCAGGTGTCATTGGCTACAGCATTGTGGTGGGCCGCTGCAGAGGTGAGAATGTTGTTGGGGTCAGAGTCATCAGTGAATTGACAGCCCAGTGCAGTCCTCTCACCCTCTCCCAGAAGGAGAGGGTGAGAGAGAGAGAGAGAGAGAGAGAGAGAGAGAGAGAGAGAGAGAGAGAGAGAAAGAAAGAGAGAAAGGTAGAAAGGGAGGAGAGAGAGAGAGAGAAAGGGAGGAGAGAGAGAAAGGGAGGAGAAAGAGAGAGCGAGAGAGAGAGAGCACTAGAGAGAGAGAGGGGGAAAGTAAATGGGTAGTGGCTCAGGACAGCACCTAAAGCTCTACTAGGCCACTCACACATACACGCAGGCACACACACAGACAAACACACACACATATTGAGATGCACGCGCACACAAACACATTTAGATAGAGATGTAATTTAATTAGTGCATTACTGCATGACCTTGGAGGTCCACCCACCTCTAAGTGCCTCTCCCCTCACCCCAGAGGATGTCCCAAACATATCCAGAGACCAAGTCTCAATCCTGGCTAGAATACCTCCACATACCCTCCCTCCCCTATCCTGTCCTGGAGCTGAGCTGAGAGCTGCTCAGATGGCCACACCCAATACTGAGCAGCAAGTGCAAGTCATCATATTTACCAGATTGGATTTTTTGCCGCGTCCTGGAGGGTGCGAGGTGTGTGCCGTTTAAATTAGATTCCCGTCCACAAATTGTACACCTTCTCTCTATCCGGAAGGTGACGGAGGAAGTTAATTGGCTATTTAAGTTGGAACGCCGGGGCTGTTGATCAAGTCTTGGCGAGCTGTGTTTTGCCCTCTGAGAAAAGAAAACCCACTTTGAGATGACTATCCAACAACTTTCAGCTATTGTTTTGTTTCTAGGTCTCGGGATACAACTTCACATAAAGTACTGTGATACCTCAAATCTACCACCAGCCTGGATTCAATCTCCCAAATAGTCGTTTATATACAAAATAACATCAAATGTATTCATTTATTTTAATGAATCAAATCAACCAATAAACAATGACTAGCCCTAGAGCCTACTGTAACCCCCTGCACCCTCCAATTGTATTGCAGGTGAGATCCCTAAAGCCTTATTATTCACTGTTAAGTCTTCCTGGCTAGTCCATGGCTGTACCATTGTTTCTCTCTCCAGTCTCTCCCTCTCTCTCTCTTATCCCACGGGAGACCAACGCGGTTCTCTTAAAGGGTCAAAGGACATTGGCTTCTTTGATATGGCCACCCTTTGTTTAGACTGCTCGTGTGGAAATGGAGAGGGGGACTAGAACAGAGGGGTCAGAAGGACGAGATGTGATCTCTGTGGTCTTACCTGTGCCAAGGAAAGCCTTTCAGGGGCTGAAATGACAAAGGAATGGACGAAAAGAGACAAAAGGGAGTGGGACTCAAGGAGAGAGGAAGCAAGAAAGAGGGGAAGAGGGAGTAGGACTCAAGGAGAGAGGAAGCAAGAAAGAGGGGAAGAGGGAGTAGGACTCAAGGAGAGAGGAAGCAAGAAAGAGGGGAAGAGGGAGTAGGACTCAAGGAGAGAGGAAGCAAGAAAGAGGGGAAGAGGGAGTGGGACTGAAGGAGAGAGGAAGCAAGAAAGAGGGGAAGAGGGAGTAGGACTCAAGGAGAGAGGAAGCAAGAAAGAGGGGAAGAGGGAGTAGGACTCAAGGAGAGAGGAAGCAAGAAAGAGGGGAAGAGGGAGTAGGACTCAAGGAGAGAGGAACCAAGAAAGAGATGAAGAGGGAGTGGGACTCAAGGAGAGAGGAAGCAAGAAAGAGGGGAAGAGGGAGTAGGACTCAAGGAGAGAGGAACCAAGAAAGAGATGAAGAGGGAGTGGGACTCAAGGAGAGAGGAAGCAAGAAAGAGGGGAAGAGGGAGTGGGACTCAAGGAGAGAGGAAGCAAGAAAGAGGGGAAGAGGGAGTAGGACTCAAGGAGAGAGGAACCAAGAAAGAGGGGAAGAGGGAGTGGGACTCAAGGAGAGAGGAAGCAAGAAAGAGGGGAAGAGGGAGTAGGACTCAAGGAGAGAGGAACCAAGAAAGAGGGGAAGAGGGAGTAGGACTCAAGGAGAGAGGAACCAAGAAAGAGATGAAGAGGGAGTGGGACTCAAGGAGAGAGGAACCAAGAAAGAGGGGAAGAGGGAGTAGGACTCAAGGAGAGAGGAACCAAGAAAGAGATGAAGAGGGAGTAGGACTCAAGGAGAGAGGAACCAAGAAAGAGGGGAAGAGGGAGTAGGACTCAAGGAGAGAGGAACCAAGAAAGAGATGAAGAGGGAGTAGGACTCAAGGAGAGAGGAAGCAAGAAAGAGATGAAGAGGGAGTAGGACTCAAGGAGAGAGGAACCAAGAAAGAGGGGAAGAGGGAGTAGGACTCAAGGAGAGAGGAACCAAGAAAGAGATGAAGAGGGAGTGGGACTCAAGGAGAGAGGAACCAAGAAAGGAAAGGGAAAGGGGGATACCTAGTCAGTTGTACAACTGTATGCATTCAACTGAAATGTGTCTTCCGCATTTAAAAAGAGAGAAAGAAAAATGTCAACAGTGAAATGTAACAGAGACTGAAAACAGTACCACTTATCCAATGTGCTCTTCAGAGAACTTGTATAAGAGACACCAATAGAGAGACAGGGCAGTACAACCCCATAATAATCATTCATATCAAATACAGTGTGGTGTAGCAAGTGTCTTCTTTAATAGATGGAAGTCTGTTGCTTCCCTTCAGAGGTACCCAAGAGGAATATCTCCAAGTCACGAAGCATGAGTAAAGTGTCCGTGACTGCATGATAGATGGATATAGATCGGTTAGCTGACAACGTCAAGAAAACAATGTACACGTTTCCATGGGGCAGAAATCAGCGTGTTGTTGTGACTCTGGATGGCCAGATTGCTAGCAACAATGACAAGAAAACAGCCATGTGGGGAATTTTAAGTGGCTCGTTTCAGCTCGTTTCATCTTGTTATTGATACCATGTCTTGATTTGAGGTGTTTTGACTGATTTCATGTCAGTGCTAATATGGCTCAAATTTGCTAGCTAGCTAACCAACAACTAAACATTAGAGACTAAATATAATTTACATGTTGTCAACAATCTAAGCCAACCCCGTCTGTTTTGCCCCATAGTTGTGCACGTGTGGGTTTTGTTGCTAAACAACCATAGATAGCAAATCCTGTTCTGTCCACCGTTGAGGCTGGTGACGTGTGTGGTCAAGATGCCAGCTTCCCAGGTTACCACTGTGGTTACCAGATTGGAGAGCGGTGAGGGGTGGCAGGTAGGGGTTGAAAGCGTTGGGCCAGTAACCGAAAGGTCGCTGGTTGGAATTGCTCCTGTATGTCGCTCTGGATAAGAGTGTCTGCTAAATAACTCTAATGTAAAGGTACAGTAGTTGTGGAATAACAATAACTGGTGTATAAATATAACAGAATGTTATAGTGGTGTATAAATAGAACAGAATGTTGTAGTGGTGTATAAATATAACAGAATGTTATAGTGGTGTATAAATATAACAGAATGTTGTAGTGGTGTATAAATATAACAGAATGTTATAGTGGTGTATAAATATAACAGAATGTTATAGTGGTATTTAAATATAACAGAATGTTATAGTGGTGTATAAATATAACAGAATGTTATAGTGGTATATAAATATAACAGAATGTTATAGTGGTGTATAAATATAACAGAATGTTGTAGTGGTGTATAAATATAACAGAATGTTATAGTGGTGTATAAATATAACAGAATGTTATAGTGGTATTTAAATATAACAGAATGTTATAGTGGTGTATAAATATAACAGAATGTTATAGTGGTGTATAAATATAACAGAATGTTATAGTGGTGTATAAATATAACAGAATGTTATAGTGGTGTATAAATATAACAGAATGTTATAGTGGTGTATAAATAGAACAGAATGTTATAGTGGTGTATAAATATAACAGAATGTTATAGTGGTGTATAAATATAACAGAATGTTTTAGTGGTGTATAAATATAACAGAATGTTATAGTGGTGTATAAATATAACAGAATGTTATAGTGGTATTTAAATATAACAGAATGTTATAGTGGTGTATAAATATAACAGAATGTTGTAGTGGTGTATAAATATAACAGAATGTTATAGTGGTGTATAAATATAACAGAATGTTGTAGTGGTGTATAAATATAACAGAATGTTATAGTGGTGTATAAATATAACAGAATGTTATAGTGGTGTATAAATAGAACAGAATGTTATAGTGGTGTATAAATATAACAGAATGTTATAGTGGTATATAAATATAACAGAATGTTATAGTGGTGTATAAATATAACAGAATGTTGTAGTGGTGTATAAATATAACAGAATGTTATAGTGGTGTATAAATATAACAGAATGTTATAGTGGTATTTAAATATAACAGAATGTTATAGTGGTGTATAAATATAACAGAATGTTATAGTGGTGTATAAATATAACAGAATGTTATAGTGGTGTATAAATATAACAGAATGTTATAGTGGTGTATAAATAGAACAGAATGTTATAGTGGTGTATAAATATAACATAATGTTATAGTGGTGTATAAATATAACAGAATGTTGTAGTGGTGTATAAATATAACAGAATGTTATAGTGGTGTATAAATATAACAGAATGTTATAGTGGTATTTAAATATAACAGAATGTTATAGTGGTGTATAAATATAACAGAATGTTGTAGTGGTGTATAAATATAACAGAATGTTATAGTGGTGTATAAATAGAACAGAATGTTATAGTGGTGTATAAATATAACAGAATGTTATAGTGGTGTATAAATATAACAGAATGTTGTAGTGGTGTATAAATATAACAGAATGTTATAGTGGTGTATAAATATAACAGAATGTTGTAGTGGTGTATAAATATAACAGAATGTTATAGTGGTGTATAAATATAACAGAATGTTATAGTGGTGTATAAATATAACAGAATGTTATAGTGGTGTATAAATATAACAGAATGTTATAGTGGTGTATAAATATAACAGAATGTTATCGTGGTGTATAAATATAACAGAATGTCTGGTCCAGCGACGGTGGGTTTGTGCCCATAGGCGACGTTCTTGCCGGTGATGTCTGGTGAGGACCTGCCTTACAACAGGCCTACAAGCCCTCAGTCCAGCCTCTCTCAGCCTATTGCGGACAGTCTGAGCACTGATGGAGGGATTGTGCGTTCCTGGTGTAAATCCGGCAGTTGTTGTTGCCATCCTGTACCTGTCCCGCAAGTGTGATGTTCGGATGTACCGATCCTGTGCAGGTGTTGTTACACGTGGTCTGCCACTGCGAGGATGATCAGCTGTCCGTCCTGTCTCCCTGTAGCGCTGTATTAGGCGTCTCACAGTACGGATATTGCAATTCATTGCCCTGGCCACATCTGCAGTCCTCATGCCTCCTTGCAGCATGCCTAAGGCACGTTCACGCAGATGAGCAGGGACCCTGGGCATCTTTCTTTTGGTGTTTTCCAGAGTCAGTAGAAAGGCCTCTTTAGTGTCCTAAGTTTTCATAACTTTGATCTTAATTACCTACTGTCTGTAAGCTGTTAGTGCCTTAACGACTGTTCCACAGGTGCATGTTCATTAATTGTTTATGGTTCATTGAACAAGCATGGGAAACAGTGTTTAAACCCTTTACAATGAAGATCTGTGAAGTTATCTGTGAAGTTGAGTTTAGATGTGTTTGAGAGCTTATTTGACTCTGCTTTGGACCAGTTCTGGCTTGTGAGTAGTGTGGTGTGTGTCTGGCTGGGTATGCCTAACCTCTGGATGTGTGATGTCAAGGTTAGGTCTCCCCCCAGGTGTTTTGTTATGGAGGTGTGTCTGGTCTTGGTCTGGCCTGTCTGATTTTGAGAGTGTGTGTGTGTGTGTGTGTGTGTGTGTGTGTGTGTGTGTGTGTGTGTGTGTGTGTGTGTGTGTGTGTGTGTGTGTGTGCGCGTGCGTGCGTGCGTGTGTATGTGTGTGCAGTGTGTGCAGTGTTTCCCTTAGGATTTTTTAAGCAGCGGTGACAAAGTTAGCGGAGGTGAGAGTGATAGTGGACGTGGTCCCGTGTAGCTCAGTTGGTAGAGCATGGTGTTTGCAACACCAGGGTTGTGGGTTCGATTCCCACGGGGGACCAGTATGGGAAAAAAATATATGAAATGTATGCTCTGGATAAGAGCGTCTGCTAAATGACTAAAATGTAAATGTAAAAAATGTGGCCAACGACACATTTTAGAGGCCCTCCTCTTGGCCACAGAGACCTCATTTTGCTGTTTTTAAGCTAACTTCCTGCAATTATTCACATTTTGCCATGGATTATGCCTTGTTCTTATGCTAACTGAGTGACTTAAACATGATTACAAAATCTATGGGGAACCCTGGCATTTTGTGAATTTCAAATTCTCCCTGACTTTTTCCACATTTTGTTACGTTACAGCCTTATTCTATAATGGATTAAATTAATTGTTTTCCTCATCAATCTACACACAATACCCCATAATGACAAAGCAAAAAAAGGTTTTTAGAAATGTTATTTACATAAGTATTCAGACTCTTTGCTATGAGACTAGAAATTGAGCTCAACTGCATCCTGTTTCTATTGATCATCCTTGAGATGTTTCTACAACTCGATTGGAGTCCACCTGTGGTAAATTCAATTGATTGGACATGATTTGGAAAGGCACACACCTGTCTATATAAGGTCCCACAGTTGACAGTGCACGTCAGAGCAAAAACCAAGCCATGAGGTTGAAGGAATTGTCCGTAGAGCTTCGAGACAGGATTGTGTCGAGGCACAGATCTGGGGAAGGGTACCAAAACATTTCTGCAGCATTGAAGGTCCCCAAGAACACAGTGGCCTCCGTCATTCTCAAATGGAAGTTTGGAACGACCAAGACTCTTTCTAGAGCTGGCCGCCTGGCCAAACTGAGCAATCGGGGGAGAAGGGCCTTTGTCAGGGAGGTGACCAAAAACCAGATGGTCACTCTGACTGAGCTCTAGAGTTCCTCTGTGGAGATGGGAGAACCTTCCAGGAGGACAACCATCTCTGCAGCACTCCAACAATCAGGCCTTTATGGTTGAGTTGCCAGACAGAAGCCACTCCTCAGTAAAAGGCAAATGACAGCCTGCTTGGAGTTTGCCAAAAGGCACCAAAAGTACTCTCAGACCATGAGAAACAGGATCCTCTGGTCTGATGAAACCAAGATTGAACTCTTTGGCCTGAGTGCAAAGCATCACGTCTGGAGGAATCCTGGCACCATCCTTTCGGTGAAGCACGTTGGTGGCAGCATCATGCTGTGCAAATGTTTTTCAGGGGCAGGGACTGGGAGACTAGTCAGGATCGAGGGAAAGATGAACGGAGCAAAGTACAGAGAGATCCTTGATGAAAACCTGCTCCAGAGCGCTCAGGACCTCAGACTGGGGTGAAGGTTCACCTTCCAACAGGACAACAACCCTAAGCCCACAGCCAAGACAATGCAGGAGTGGCTTTGGGACAAGTCCCTGTAGCTCAGTTGGTAGAGCATGGTGTTTGCAACACCAGGGTTGTGGGTTCGATTCCCACGGGGGGCCAGCACAGGAAAATAAAGAAATAAATAAATGTATGAAATTGTATGAAATGTATGCATTCACTACTGTAAGTCGCTCTGGATAAGAGTGTCTGCTAAATGACTAAAATGAAAATGTAAGTCTCTGAATGTCCTTCATTGGCCCGTTCAGAGCCCTAAAAAATTGCTGTAATCCAATGTAATCCATTTTAGAATAAGGCTGTAATTAACATAACAAAATCTGTAAAAAGTCAGGGGGTCTGAATACTTTAGGAATGCACTGTATATACTGTATAACGACTATCTTTTGTACTTTATATCTGGTTTTCGGCATTTAAGTTTACATTGAAAACGTTTCACCATCCTGACACTATATTCTCCAAAACACATACTGTACATACAGTGAGGGAAAAAAGTATTTGATCCCCTGCTGATTTTGTACGTTTGCCCACTGACAAATAAATGATCAGTCTATAATTTTAATGGTAGGTTTATTTGAACAGTGAGAGACAGAATAACAACAAAAAATCCAGAAATATGCATGTGAAAAATGTTATAAAATGATTTGCATTTTAATGAGGGAAATAAGTATTTGACCCCTCTGAAAAACATGACTTAGTACTTGGTGGCAAAACCCTTGTTGGCAATCACAGAGGTCAGACGTTTCTTGTAGTTGGCCACCAGGTTTGCACACATCTCAGGAGGGATTTTGTCCCACTCCTCTTTGCAGATCTTCTCCAAGTCATTAAGGTTTCGAGGATGACGTTTGGCAACTCGAACCTTCAGCTCCCTCCACAGATTTTCTATGGGATTAAGGTCTGGAGACTGGCTAAGCCACTCCAGGACCTTAATGTGCTTCTTCTTGAGCCACTCCTTTGTTGCCTTGGCCATGTGTTTTGGGTCATTGTCATGCTGGAATACCTATCCACGACCCATTTTCAATGCCCTGGCTGAGGGAAGGAGGTTCTCACCCAAGATTTGATGGTACATGGCCCCGTCCATCGTCCCTTTGATGCGGTGAAGTTGTCCTGTCCCCTTAGCAGAAAAACTCCCCCAAAGCATAATGTTTCCACCTCCATGTTTGACGGTGGGGATGGTGTTCTTGGGGTCATAGGCAGCATTCCTCCTCCTCCAAACACGGCGAGTTGAGTTGATGCCAAAGAGCTCCATTTTGGTCTCATCTGACCACAACACTTTCACCCAGTTGTCCTATGAATCATTCAGATGTTCATTGGCAAACCTCAGACGGGCATGTGTATGTGCTTTCTTGAGCAGGGGGACCTTGCGGGCGCTGCAGGATTTCAGTCCTTCACGGCGTAGTGTGTTACCAATTGTTTTCTTGGTGACTATGGTCCCAGCTGCCTTGAGATCATTGACAAGATCCTCCCGTGTAGTTCTGGGCTGATTCCTCACCGTTCTCATGATCATTGCAACTCCACGAGGTGAGATCTTGCATGGAGCCCCAGGCCGAGGGAGATTGACAGCTCTTTTGTGTTTCTTCCATTTGCGAATAATCGCACCAACTGTTGTCACCTTCTCACCAAGCTGCTTGGCGATGGTCTTGTAGCCCATTCCAGTCTTGTGTAGGTCTACAATCTTGTCCCTGACATCCTTGGAGAGCTCTTTGGTCTTGGCCATGGTGGAGAGTTTGGAATCTGATTGATTGATTGCTTCTGTGGACAGGTGTCTTTTATACAGGTAACAAACTGAGATTAGGAGCACAGCCTTTAAGAGTGTGCTCCTAATCTCAGCTCGTTACCTGTACAAAAGACACCTGGGAGCCAGATTGAGAGGGGGTCAAATACTTATTTCCCTCATTAAAATGCAAATCAATTTATAACATTTTTGACATGCGTTTTTCTGGATTTTTTTGTTGTTATTCTGTCTCACTGTTCAAATAAACCTACCATTAAATGTATAGACATCATTTCTTTGTCAGTGGGCAAACGTACAAAATCAGCAGGGGATGAAATACTTTTTTCCCTCACTGTATATATATAAATATATATATATATATATTTGTAGTGGCGGCCACGATTTAGCAGTGGCGGTCCGGTATATGTGTCTGTGTGTGTCACTGGCAGCAGTGGGGCCAGACTCTGAGCAGGCTGTTGGGGGGATTTACCTGCAGGGGTCATCAGGAGAATCAGGCCAGCCTTGATCAGGGGAAACCAGGGGCAGCTAGACAAATGCACCAGTGGCGGTCAGTGCAGTTTAATGATGAGGGAGGATGATTTGTTTTCATAAGCATGGCCTTATTTCTATTACAGCATATTGGATGACTGTCATTCATAGTCCATTCACCCAGTTTAATGTAACAGCGATAGGTTTAGGCTACTACATGATACTCCCTTTCCCTTTACCCATCATGAGGTTGCTACAACCTATCCTATGAAGGAAAGTCTACAATGTAGGTGCACACAGACAGTGACATTCAATATCGCCTTGCACACTCTTGCCTGCGTCTAGCTGATGTAATCATTAGTCCAACAGTTGCAAACGGGAGTTTCTATTGGACAAATTCAAGTATGTTTATCCCCGTTTTGTTCCGTTTGCTTCCGTTCAACAGAATACACCCCTGATCATGTGTAAACACACAGCCACGTTGTATTCCTTCTCGCATCCATGCGCTCTCCTCCTCTCACCTCTTCCCTTCGCTTGTGGACTTCAATGCACAACACTTCAGCTGTATGTGACCAGGAAAAAAAACTTTTCCAAGCCAAACCGCTACATACAGCCTACATCATTGTCACCCTATTAGCTAATGTAAAGTCATAGTCAGCAAAGCTAATATAACTAACGCGTTAGTAAACCCGCTACAATCATGCAGTAACGTTACAGTGTACCGTCAGTAAGCAGTTATACCGGCGGGACCCGGTGGCAATAAATGAATAAAACCAAAAGCTTACCTTGACTTGGAAGAGTTCCAGTGTTGTGTTGGCTAGTCATAGCCAGCTAGCTAACATAGCATCCCTCTGTTTGAGCCGGGTGTTTGAGTAACTGAACTATCTGTGTTCGCTAGCTAAGAAAAGTGAAACTGGGAAAAAAAATGACAATCTCTCTCTATATATATTTCTCTATTGCTTCTCCTTCATTTTGGAAGAAATGAATTTGTTCAAAGCTGTTGAACTATTGTCTTTCTCTCTCTTTGAGTCAACTACACAACACATGTTATGCACTGCAGTGCTAGCTAGCTGTAGCTTATGCTTTCAGTACTAGATTCATTATCTGATCCTTTGATTGGGTGGAAGACATGTCAGTTCATACTGCAAGAGCTCTGATAGATTGGAGGACATCCTCTGGAAGTTGTCATAATTACTGTGTAAGTCTATGGAAGGGTTGAGAACCATAAGCCTCCTAGGTTTTGTACCCAGAGGAGGATGGACGCTAGCTGTCCTCCAGCTTCACCATGGTGCTACCCTACAGAGTGCTGTTGAGGCTATTGAAGACTTTCTTTGAAAAATAGTATGTTTTAATCAAATATTTGGTGATGTGATTATGTTTAAGTATAGTTTTATCATTTTTATTTTTATGAAATTCACCGAGGAGGATGGTCCTCCCTTTCCTCCTCTGAAGAGCTTCACTGAAACAAAATATTCAAAAATAAAAATAAAAAAATAAATGAAATGTATGCATTCACTACTGTAAGTCGCTCTGGATAAGAGCGTCTGCTAAATGACTAAAATGTAAATGTAAAAATGTAAATGTAAAATGAAACACACTCTCTGCTACCGCACGGCAAGCGGTACCGGAGCGCCAAGTCTAGGTCCAAAAGGCTCCTTAACAGCTTCTACCCCCCAAGCTATAAGACTGCTGAACAGTTAATAAAATGGCCACCCAGACTATTTACATTGACCCCAGTTACTCGTTGTTTATTATCTATGCATAGTCACTTTACCCCTAACTATATGTACATATTACCTCAATTACCTTGACTAACCTGTAACCCTGTACATTGACTCGGCACCCTGTTTATAGCCTCGTTATTGTTATTTTATTGTGTTATATATATTTTTTGCATTATTTTTATCAAATATTTTTCTTACTTAAAAAAAAATCTTAATTGTTGGTTAATGGCTTGTAAGTAAGCATTTCCCAGAAAGGTCTACACTTGTATTCACCGTATGTGGCAAACACAATATGATTTGATTTGACACACACAATCTAGACAGAAACACAACCTAGACAGACACACACACACACAACCAACACACACATTGCCAGACAGATGCAGATAGGCTAAGCCTATCATTGACGACCAAGCAGAAAGCCCTTAAGCTCACACACACACACACACACACACACACACACACACACACACACACACACACACACACACACACACACACACACACACACACACACACACACACACACACACACACACACACACACAGATAAATGGAAAAGATAAATGGAATGTGTTTGAGAGCTTATTTGACTCTGCTTTGGACCAGTTCTGGATAGTGAGTAGTGTGGGGTGTGTCTGGCTTGGTCTGTCTGGCCTCTTGATGTGTGGTGTCAAGGCTAGGTCTCCCCCCAGGTGTTTTGGTCTGTCTGGTCTCTTGATGTGTGATGTCAAGGCTAGGTCTCCCCCCAGGTGTTTTGGTCTGTCTGGCCTCTTGATGTGTGATGTCAAGGCTAGGTCTCCCCCCAGGTGTTTTGGTCTGTCTGGCCTCTTGATGTGTGATGTCAAGGCTAGGTCTCCCCCCAGGTGTTTTGGTCTGTCTGGCCTCTTGATGTGTGATGTCAAGGCTAGGTCTCCCCCCAGGTGTTTTGGTCTGTCTGGTCTCTTGATGTGTGATGTCAAGGCTAGGTCTCCCCCCAGGTGTTTTGGTCTGTCTGGTCTCTTGATGTGTGATGTCAAGGCTAGGTCTCCCCCCAGGTGTTTTGGTCTGTCTGGCCTCTTGATGTGTGATGTCAAGGCTAGGTCTCCCCCCAGGTGTTTTGGTCTGTCTGGTCTCTTGATGTGTGATGTCAAGGCTAGGTCTCCCCCCAGGTGTTTTGGTCTGTCTGGTCTCTTGATGTGTGATGTCAAGGCTAGGTCTCCCCCCAGGTGTTTTGGTCTGTCTGGCCTCTTGATGTGTGATGTCAAGGCTAGGTCTCTCCCCAGGTGTTTTGGTCTGTCTGGCCTCTTGATGTGTGATGTCAAGGCTAGGTCTCCCACCAGGTGTTTTGGTCTGTCTGGTCTCTTGATGTGTGATGTCAAGGCTAGGTCTCCCCCCAGGTGTTTTGGTCTGTCTGGTCTCTGGATGTGTGGTGTCAAGGCTAGGTCTCCCCCCAGGTGTTTTGGTCTGGCCTGTGTGTGTGTGTGTGTGTGTGTGTGTGTGTGTGTGTGTGTGTGTGTGTGTGTGTGTGTGTGTGTGTGTGTGTGTGTGTGTGTGTGTGTGTGTGTGTAGTGTGTGTGTCTAAGTGTGTGTGTCTAAGTGTGTGTGTCTAAGTGTGTGTGTGTCTAAGTGTGTGTGTGTCTAAGTGTGTGTGTCTAAGTGTGTGTGTCTAAGTGTGTGTGTCTAAGTGTGAGTGTCTAAGTGTGAGTGTCTAAGTGTGAGTGTGTGTGGCAGCCTTGGGCCCAGACTCTGAGCAGGCTGTTAGGGGGATTTACCTGCAGGGGCCGTCAGGAGAATCAGGCCATCCTTGATCAGGGGAAACCAGGAGAAGCCAAACACACACATACACACACACACACACACACACACACACACACACACACACTAGACTGACACACAACCTAGTCCTAGAGACACACACACATTCATACATTCAACCTACACAGAAACACAACCCAGACAGACAGACAGACAGACAGACAGACAGACAGACAGGCAGACAGACAGGCAGACAGACAGACAGACAGACAGACAGACAGACAGACAGACAGACAGACAGACAGACAGACAGACAGACAGACAGACACAAACAATCTAGACAAACATTGCCCACAGAAATAAGTAGTGCCAGACAGACACAGATGGGCAAAGCCTCTCATTGACGACCAAGCACAAAGTCCTTAAGCTCAACACAACATAGCTGCTAGGCGCAGGGGTGGGCAATTCCAGTCTTCGAGGGCCTGATTGGTGTCACAGTTTTGCCCCAGCCCCAGCTAACACACCTGACTCCAATAATCACCTAATCATGATCTTCAGTTTAGAATACAATTTGATTAATCAGCTGTGTTTGCTAGGGATGGAGAAAATGTGTGACACCAATCAGGCCCTCGAGGAGTTGCCCACCCCTGTGAGGTAAGGGCTTGAGGAAATGTCACACACACACAGTCTTGTATAACTAACCTTGTGGGAACACACACTTCAGTCCCATTCAAAATCCTATTTTCCCTAACCCCTTACCCTTACCCTAACCTTAACCCAAAAATCTAACCCTAGCTCCTAACCCTAAAACTAACCCTAGCTCCTAACCCTAAAACTAACCCTAGCTCCTAACCCTAAAACTAACCCTAGCTCCTAACCCTAAAACTAACCCTAGCTCCTAACCCTAAACTAACCCTAGCTCCTAACCCTAAAACTAACCCTAGCTCCTAACCCTAAAACTAACCCTAGCTCCTAACCCTAAAACTAACCCTAGCTCCTAACCCTAAAACTAACCCTAGCTCCTAACCCTGAAACTAACCCTAGCTCCTAACCCTGAAACTAACCCTAGCTCCTAACCCTGAAACTAACCCTAGCTCCTAACCCTGAAACTAACCCTAGCTCCTAACCCTGAAACTAACCCTAGCTCCTAACCCTAAAACTAACCCTAGCTCCTAACCCTGAAACTAACCCTAGCTCCTAACCCTATCCCTTAACATAATTCTAACACTAATTCTAACCTTAACCATAAACCCCTAGAAATAGCATTTGACCTCGTGGGTCAAATTTTTGTTTGTTTACTACTCTTGTGGGGACTTCTGGGGGGGGGGGCAGTGATGCTGGGGGCGGGGGGGCAGTGATGCCGTGATGTGTGGCTTAGACAACGCTAAGACTGATAGTGTAATGGTTTAAAAGTGCTCCTTCAAATGCTAGCTTTCCAGGACTCTTCATCTCTAAGTTCAAGCATACGTGCACGGCTGCACGCACACAAACCACGAGGGCCAGATACAAGCCACACCCCCCAGGAGGGCTAGACAGACACACAGCTCTAGGCCAAATCTACCAGTGTACCCAGCACACAGCAGAACAAGGCTCCTTATCTGTCTTGTCTGGCCAGACTTTAGTTGTCTGTATTTTATGAGGTCACTTCTGAGGCTGGCCTGGCACCACATGATTAGCGTAGGCAAAACAGAAGCCTTTGGTTAGTGGGCCGAGAAAATGTTCTCCATAAATGTAACAGTGCTGGACTTTGAAGATTTAAAAAAGTGTTTACTGTTGGATTCTGCTTTGGTTTTTGTCATTGAGGACGTGTGTGTGTGTGTGTGTGTGTGTGTGTGTGTGTGTGTGTGTGTGTGTGTGTGTGTGTGTGTGTGTGTGTGTGTGTGTGTGGGTAGGGGCAGGGTAGTCTGGCTGTAATAAAATGATTCTAATTGGTTCAGGCATTAGCATTCTGGTTCCATTACTCAAGGGAAGCCCTTTGTGTGAAATCAATTGTGTTAAAATATTCAAATATTTAAAAAACTGAACCTAGCCTAAGTCTATCGCTGAAAGGTTTGTTTCCAATTCCGTGCTAGTTTACTGAAGAAAAAATATGCTGTGGAAATCAAGGATTTCCTAACAATGATGACGAACTTAAGCGGCATTACACAATATGTTATTCAACAACTAGGCTAATCATTCCTCTCCACCCCACCCCCCCAACACACACACACACACACACACACACACACACACACCACTAATACGATTGAAACTCAATAATACATAAACTGAGTTGAGCAGTGAATTGTATAATGTTGCAAACTTAGGTTAGACTATACGACTGGGCGTTGAGAGACATAGTAGCCTGAAGTCACAGATAAGATGGAGCATTACAAGATGAGGCTTTCGATTTTGTTTTAAATCAGTGTGGCTTTTTGAGAAAAGGTTGTGGCTTTTTGAGAAAAGGTCTGTGGGTTCGCACCTATGCAGGATTTATCTGGATTATTGCCAGGTCTTCCATGGAGATTTAGGGTCAACTATAAACCATGAATTACTAAATGAGGCATCTAATAAATCCTGATGTCGGACAAATGTGTTAAATGTTCCATTCTAATGTGATGAGACATAAGGGAGACTACCACTGTTAAAGGTGCACCATGCAGAAATAGCTCCACCATTTCCTGGTTGCTAAAATTCTAATAGTTTGCCTAATTTCAGTTTACACGACAAAACAAGCAAGTATAGTGTAGATAATCATTGTACCATCTAAAACACTGTGAAATATATTTTCCACAACCAAAAACGTATTTTCAGCTGTTGGAAGCATAGAAACTTAAGAATGGGAAGCATAGAAATAGCGCACATAGAACAGATTTACCGCTTCTTAGACCTGCTTTCAATGAGAATGAAAGATCTATAAGTAACACTTCTATGTGAATTTGGTTAGGTTGCCCAAAACGTTACATATTGCAGCTTTAAAGTGCTACTGTGGTTATTAAGAGACCTTATGGTTGGACGAAAACACCAAAAACATCACAAAGATGCCACAACACAAACAAAATCCCTTGGTTGTATACATTCAACAAGCCTATTTACTGTATTGAAATCTGTCTCACACCATATAGGCCTATACATCTACACCACACACACACATCCCGACAGACTTCCATGACATCATCCCATTCACCATGATAGCAGGCAAGACATCAACCCACACAGCCTGTAGGACCTGAAGAAACAACAAGCCATCTGTTTGCTGAAGATAAAAGACACAGCATTGCAATGCTGCCGTCTTAATGCGGCCTTCTCTATGGAAGCTCCGTGTAATGGCGTCCTTGGATCAGCTAAGTATTCCTGAGACAGGCATGGAACAGAACTATGTACGACACACACACACACACACACACACACACACACACACACACACACACACACACACACACACACACACAGAGAGAGACGTGCCAGGACTGGACCTGACGGATCTATTGCCATGGTGACAACCCATCAAGGGGGATGTCGTTGCCTTGAAGTACGCTGCAGTTTACCTTTTGTTCTCAGTAATTAAAAGGGGATTATCTGTTTTTCTCCGGCGACGCAATTATGCCCACTCTCTTGTTTTCTTTTGATAGTGCCTGTCAATGGGCTTTGATCAGAACCAAGTAAGGGAACTGAGAGAGACCGGAGGGATTATGTACAGTAAAGGACTACCCCTCAAGAGTTTGAATCCCCCCCCCCCGCTTTACCGAGTCATTTACTATCAGAGGAGACATAATAAGTCATTATGTACCACTGAAGTGTCAGCTAGAGTTCATTCAGAAAAATGTCAAACATTGATAAATAATGAACATACTATTGTCAAGTGCAGTGGGTTGCCAGGTAATGACAAGGACCAGTGAGGCGAGGCGAGGTGAGTGTTCTGTGAGTCAGGTGAGCCAAGGGTCCCCACCGGGAGCTGAGCGTTTTGGAATGAGATCATCAGGTAAGTGAGTTGTTAGATGAGATGATAGAATGTTGCCAGGGGGAGGATAACATTGTTAGGTATAAAGAGTGCTGCCAGGTGAATGGTCAGGTGAGATGGTAGAATGTTACCAGGGAGGATAACATTGTTAGGTATAAAGAGTGCTGCCAGGTGGATGGTCAGGTGAGATGATAGAATGTTACTAGGGGGAGGATAACATTGTTAGGTATAAAGAGTGCTGCCAGGTGAATGGTCAGGTGAGATGATAGAATGTTGCCAGGGGGGATAACATTGTTAGGTGTAAAGACTTGATGATGAGGACAAAAACTAAAACGTGCACCCATGGAAGGCCCCAGGACCGGGTTTGGGAAACCCTGCTATATGACAATCTGATTCTAAGCATTTAATTCCCATCTGCAACATTTTGACCCACTAAATGTCCCCAAAATGTAGTATTGTAAAAAAGGTCATCATTATGAGGTGATCACTGCCAGATGTTCATGTAGGGTTGCCAGGTCAGTTGCCAGGTCACCCTCTGTGTGAGGCTTGCCAGGTGAGGTGGGGTTGAAACTCTGTAGCCTGTGTATTCAGCATTCTCGGTAGCCATAGCCTTGCAGAACTCCCAAGCAAGCCACATAGATAACAATGTCTGCATAGAAGGGAATTGAGGAGTCGTTCTGTCTTTTCCGAGAGGTGTTTTGAATAGGGATTAGAGGGGGAAGCGTGCATGACAGAGGATGACCTACTTTTAATGGGAATTCTAATTCAGTGTCGGAGCTCAGAGGAAATATGAAAGCCGAGAAGATATAAGTAGTTTTCCAACCAGCTGTGCTCTTTTAACGCATTTTTAATAAAGGGGCTCAATATGAATGTAAATTGAGGATTCTGGGGGATTCCTTAAGGCCCTTTTTTCAAATCCCTTCATCTTTGGTAGAAATCGCCTCTATTAAAGGCTCTAACATTTCAGATGATGGCAGTTCAGGCACAGCTAATCAATCTTTCCCTCCAATTTGTTTGCATTCCCACCATAATGGACCCTCTATATACAAAAGCAATTCATCTGCGGTGGCAGTGAACCTATTGGACGGGATGTTCAATCTCTCTTTCCTGGACCACACTGTCAAAACATGCATTTTTCTAATACTGGTGTAATTAAATGTCATATTTCAAGGGACGGGAGATTAATGAGCCACAAAGACACGGTGAAACAAATATTGACCTGAGGGACAAACATCAGGGGCTGCGGCAACTGGCTCGCTTGTCTCGCTTTGGGTTTCCCTTTAAGAAATGACAAAACGGGGCATGTCAATTATAGACTGGTGTAACTGGGGGAAGACTAGCTGAACACGTGAGCGTGAGTCCGACTCACCTCCGCCACACTAGGCACAGTAATGCATTCAACTATGATGCACACTTTGAGAAATATAGCCTAACCGCACAGGTACACACAACCCTGCATGCACCAATGTACTGCATTGTTGGGAAGGGCTCACAAGTTAAGCATTTCACTCTACTTGTGCATGTGATAAATAAAACTTGAAAATGTGAAACTAGAAGCACACAGATAATGCCAGTAGCATCCAACCCAAAACTGCCCTATACACGCATTTTTACATTTACATTTTAGTAATTTAGCAGACGCTCTTATCCAGAGCGACTTACAGTAGTGAATACATAAATTTCATACATTTTCATTTCATGCATTTTTTTTTTGTACTGGCCCCCCGTGGGAATCGAACCCACAACCCTGGCGTTGCACACACCATGCTGGCGTTGCAAACACCATGCTCTACCAACTGAGCCACAGGGGCCATTCCATTCAATCCAAAACCGCCCTACACACGCCATTCCATCCAACCCAAAACCGCCCTATACACGCCATTCCATCCAATCCAAAACCCCCCTACACACGCCATTCCATCCAACCCAAAACCGCCCTATACACGCCATTCCATCCAACCCAAAACCGCCCTACACACGCCATTCCATCCAACCCAAAACCGCCCTACGCACGCCATTCCATCCAACCCAAAACCGCCCTATACACGCCATTCCATCCAACCCAAAACCGCCCTACACACGCCATTCCATCCAACCCAAAACCGCCCTACACACGCCATTCCATCCAACCCAAAACCGCCTACACACGCCATTCCATCCAACCCAAAACCGCCCTATACACGCCATTCCATCCAACCCAAAACCGCCCTACACACGCCATTCCATCCAACCCAAAACCGCCCTACACACGCCATTCCATCCAATCCAAAACCGCCCTACACACGCCATTCCATCCAACCCAAAACCGCCCTACACACGCCATTCCATCCAACCCAAAACCGCCTTATACACGCCATTCCATCCAACCCAAAACCACCCTATACACGCCATTCCATCCAACCCAAAACCGCACTATACATGCCATTCCATCCAACCCAAAACCGTCCTACACACGCCACATACCATTCCATCCCATTCAAATGCACACACTCCATGCTCAAACAAACAGACAGAGACAGACAGACACACGTGTGCAGTACACACTCCCTCCTGCTAAAATGGAGAATGTGTGTTAAATTCATTGTGGGAATATTTTTCCTTCGAATGCAGGCTTCCATTCTGCTTGGGCAGAACTCAGGGTCCCATGAGAGCTGGAGAGGATAGATTGTGGGTTGGACAGGACAGAACACTGTGTTCGCATTCAAAATGACTCAAATACACCCCCCCACACACACACCAACACACCCACACACATACACACACACAACATAAACACAATAATACAGATACTATCTATAATCACACAGAGGCAAGGGATACACACACATTTGGACTCGTCTCGAGGGCCCATTAAAAAGTGAGATGACCAAATCCCTTAAAATCCAGATTGGCATTGACACCCCAACGTCATTAGCAACACATCTCCATAAAGTTATAAAACTCCCATCTAGGACGGGAACATTCTTTACATGTTAAAATAAACATGGGCGCATGTTTCTTCCCAGCCATTCATTAGCTCATCTTCAGTGTTAGGGCTTTGACCAGCTGTACTCCGCCTAATGCAATTCCCTCATAGATTGTGGAAACTTCCATTCAGGAACGGACACCGAGCCTCTCGCAGGGGAAAAGGCGGGCCGAGGGCGAAACCCAAATCGATGGCGCAACTCTCCCAGACTGAAAGAGAATCTCTCTTGGTTAAAGGTTTCTCTCCGTCCCTCTCTCCTTCGCTCCCCTTCACGGGAAATGGAGAGCTGAGAGTGGGTGATGTCATCGTCAGGATCGATAGGATGAGAACTCTTAATGTGATTTCTGTTGGAATCATCATAAGCCCTCTGGGTCCTCAGGGGGGCCTAACGGTGTGATTGACAAACCCCCCCCCCCCCCTTACTGAAGACCACTATGAGAAGAGGTACAGCGGTCAGAGTGGGTGGGGATAGAGCTGTGCTGTGCTGTGCACATGCACTTGAAACGCATTCAAATGAGGAGAGCGTGAGGATAGATAGCAACAAGATGAGAGTATTGCAAAATATATAACCTGTGAAAATCTCCTCTGTGAGATTTCCCTCTTCTTTCTTACTTTCTCTCAATTTCTCTTCATTCTCTCACAGTGGAAATGTGAAAGGGATTGTAT
Source organism: Salmo trutta (assembly GCF_901001165.1). Lineage (NCBI taxonomy): Eukaryota > Metazoa > Chordata > Actinopteri > Salmoniformes > Salmonidae > Salmo > Salmo trutta. The sequence continues at coordinate 45,156,659 of NC_042964.1, forward strand.
AATGCTCTTTGTGGCTGCAGCCAGTCCCCTTCCCTTCATTTGACCTCCAGACGTATACATAAGAGATCAATCCAACAGACACTTTAGAGCCGGCAGCAGGAGGGGCAGCTATCAACACCACCAAGGACCCATGTGGGAGAACAGCATAACCCAAAGGCCCAACATCGCCTCGACTTCCGGGAATGCTTGTGACACAGACTAGACAGACCAGACCAACGTTTGGAGATCGAGAAGTCAAAGAGAAAAGTGAACATTTCTTCCTTAGTTGATCATTTTCTCGAACTCTAAAGACACAAACTAGATTGGAGACAATGTTTTAAGTAGCTGAACATGTTATTACTCCAACCTCATGAAAGTGACAAACTAACACATTTTCATTTTTGTCAACAACAAAAAGCGTTATATCGAAGAAGCACCTTTGATCTGACAGTCTGCACACAAGGGTGTCGTTAAGGGGGGGAAACATGAATGATTCATGGGGCCCTATCACTGATCTGACAGTGGTTCCGGGCATAACCACTATGCCCCCCTCAAAAACAAAATTGGGTTTCCAGAAAAGGAAAGAAAGGAAACAGAGACATATACAGCAAAATTCAGGAAAAAAATGACTCACTACGTTTTTTCCCAGAAAAAAAACGAGGAGAAGGATTTGAGTGGTAAGTCAGTGCAGACGGCCTGCCGAACTGAGTAGCCTAGCTAGCCAATATGAGCTTGATAGCTTGCTAGCTACTGGTAGCAGCTGCCTACCGTGGACTCACTCAGCTCGGTCAGAGCAGTAATTATTAACATGATGATGATGATGAGCTACCCCTACCAGCTATGGCTAGCTTATTAGCTATTATTTGGATATCATTATAACTGTATTCCCCAATATTTGTGTGATATTTGTTAGCTAGCTAGACTAAAATTAAAACCTAACATGTAGCCTGTCTATCCATACTGTAGATGCTACTACTACTACTGCTGTAGACAAAGATCCCAACATGTGTCTACTACATGAAGTTGAAACAGCGGACCTTGGAGGTGAGGCAGTTGTTTTGTAGCAGCTGCAGCATAACTAGACCATTTTAAAATTGTAAAGTTAGGCACATGATGACTTAGAAACACTTAAATAGGTATTCTATTTGATATGTATACTAATAAAACGTGTTTTCTTTCAGTAGTAGATGTTCAGTATGGTATTTAAATATTATTTTTATATTATTATTATATACACTGCTCAAAAAAATAAAGGGAACACTTAAACAACACAATGTAACTCCAAGTCAATCACACTTCTGTGAAATCAAACTGTCCACTTAGGAAGCAACACTGATTGACAATACATTTCACATGCTGTTGTGCAAATGGAATAGACAACAGGTGGAAATTATAGGCAATTAGCAAGACACCCCCAATAAAGGAGTGGTTCTGCAGGTGGGGACCACAGACCACTTCTCAGTTCCTATGCTTCCTGGCTGATGTTTTGGTCACTTTTGAATGCTGGCGGTGCTTTCACTCTAGTGGTAGCATGAGACGGAGTCTACAACCCACACAAGTGGCTCAGGTAGTGCAGCTCATCCAGGATGGCACATCAATGCGAGCTGTGGCAAGAAGGTTTGCTGTGTCTGTCAGCGTAGTGTCCAGAGCATGGAGGCGCTACCAGGAGACAGGCCAGTACATCAAGAGACGTGGAGGAGGCCGTAGGAGGGCAACAACCCAGCAGCAGGACCGCTACCTCCGCCTTTGTGCAAGGAGGAGCAGGAGGAGCACTGCCAGAGCCCTGCAAAATGACCTCCAGCAGGCCACAAATGTACATGTGTCTGCTCAAACGGTCAGAAACAGACTCCATGAGGGTGGTATGAGGGCCCGACGTCCACAGGTGGGGGTTGTGCTTACAGCCCAACACCGTGCAGGACGTTTGGCATTTGCCAGAGAACACCAAGATTGGCAAATTTGCCACTGGCGCCCTGTGCTCTTCACAGATGAGAGCAGGTTCACACTGAGCACGTGACAGACGTGACAGAGTCTGGAGACGCCGTGGAGAACGTTCTGCAACATCCTCCAGCATGACCAGTTTGGCGGTGGGTCAGTTATGGTGTGGGGTGGCATTTCTTTGGGGGGGCCGCACAGCCCTCCATGTGCTCGCCAGAGGTAGCCTGACTGCCATTAGGTACCGAGATGAGATCCTCAGACCCCTTGTGAGACCATATGCTGGTGCGGTTGGCCCTAGGTTCCTCCTAATGCAAGACAATGCTAGACCTCATGTGGCTGGAGTGTGTCAGCAGTTCCTGCAAGAGGAAGGCATTGATGCTATGGACTGGCCCGCCCGCTCCCCAGACCTGAATCCAATTGAGCACATCTGGGACATCATGTCTTGCTCCACCCACCAACGCCACGTTGCACCACAGACTGTCCAGGAGTTGGCGGATGCTTTAGTCCAGGTCTGGGAGGAGATCCCTCAGGAGACCATCCGACACCTCATCAGGAGCATGCCCAGGCGTTGTAAGGAGGTCATACAGGCACGTGGAGGCCACACACACTACTGAGCCTCATTTTGACTTGTTTTAAGGACATTACATCAAAGTTGGATCAGCCTGTAGTGTGGTTTTCCACTTTAATTTTGAGTGTGACTCCAAATCCAGACCTCCATGGGTTGATAAATTGGATTTCCATTGATTATTTTTGTGTGATTTTGTTGTCAGCACATTCAACTATGTAAAGAAAAAAGTATTTAATAAGATTATTTCTTTCATTCAGATCTAGGATGTGTTGTTTAAGTGTTCCCTTTATTTTTTTGAGCAGTATATTATTTAACCAGGTAGGCTAGTTGAGAACAAGTTCTCATTTGTAACTGCGACCTGGCCAAGATAAAGCAAAGCAGTTTGACACATACAACAACAACAGAGTTACACATGGAATAAACAAACATACAATGAATAATACAGTAGAAAAATCTATATACAGCATGTGCAAATGAGGTAGGATAAGAGAGGTAAATAGGCCATGGTGGCGAAGTAATTACAATATAGCAATTAAACACTGAAATGGTAGAATGTGCCGAAGATGAATGTGCAAATAGAGATACTGGGGTGCAAAGGAGCAAGATAAATAAATAAATATAGTATGGGGATGAGGTAGTTGGATGGGCTATTTACAGTTGAGCTATGTACAGGTGCAGTGATCTGTGAGCTGCTCTGACAGCTGGTGCTTAAAGCTAGTGAGGGAGGTAAGAGTCTCCAGCTTTAGTGATTTTTGCAGTTTGTTCCAGTCATTGGCAGCAGAGAACTGGAAGGAGAGGCGGCCAAAGGAAGAATTGGCTTTGGGGGTGACCAGTGAGATATACCTGCTGGAGCGCGTGCTACGTGTGGGTGCTGCTATGGTGACCAGTGAGCTGAGATAAGGCGGGGCTTTACCTAGCAGAGACTTGTAGATGACCTGGAGCCAGTGGGTTTGGCGACGAGTATGAAGCGAGGGCCTGCCAACGAGAGTGTACAGGTCGCAGTGGTGGGTAGTATATGGGGCTTTGGTGACAAAGCGGATGGCACTGTGATAGACTGCATCCAATTTGTTGTTGTAACCTTTGTAGGAGCGAACATTAAACCTAAAATTCCCTTTGTTTACTCACTTCCTAGTGCCTAGAGAGCCCCAGGTAGGCAGAATGTCAGCAGAAATCTGTCAGACAGATGCTGATACAGAGGAGAGCAGGGAGGAGAAAGAGGAGTTTAGGAGTAGCAGCAGTGCCAGTGAAGGAGTGACAGAAGAGATTGAACAAGCAAGTAATAAGAGAAAGGAAGAGTATGGACAGATTCGAAGTGAGGAAGATGAGGTTTTAGATGATCCAGCACTGTGGCCAGAGAAAGTACAAGACCATGAAAGAGAAGCTATTGTTCGCAGACCCGCCAACAGGTGTGGTGAGGAGACACAACTGTATAAAATCATGCCCCCAGACTCAGAAGGCAAGCCAGTCCCCAACTATTTACAGTACAGAAAGAGAAAAGGTGCAGAGAGTGTAAAGGCATTAATTTCATTCCATGTGTTCTATTTTCTCATAAGTAAACCATCACACAGTTCTCTGATTAGTAAGGATGGCTATCAGTGAAATGGAGGAGAATGTATGACAAACTACCAGAGCATGAGGATGGTGTGTCTCACAAGAACTATAACTGGAAATGGAAAAATCTGCAGCATACCGTAACAACAGCTACAAATCAAATCAAATGCTATTAGTCACACGCGCCGAATACAACAGGTGTAGAACTTACAGTGAAATGGTTACTTACGAGCCCCTAAACAACAATGCAGTTAAACAAATGAATAAAAAATGAATAAGAAATAAAAGTAACAAGTAATGAAAGAGCAGCAGTAAAATAACAATAGTGAGACTATATACAGGGGGGTACCGGTACATGGTCAATGTGCGGGGGCACCAGTTAATTTAGGTAATATGTACATGTAGGTAGAGTTATTAAAGTGACTATGCATAGATGATAACAACAGAGAGTAGCAGAGTTGTAAAGGGGGGGGGGGGGGTAATGCAAGTAGTCTGGGTAGCCATTTGATTAAATGTTCAGGAGTCTTATGGCTTGGGGGTAGAAGCTGTTTAGAAGCCTCTTGGACCTAGACTTGGCGCTCCGGTACCACTTCCTGTGCGGTAGCAGAGAGAACAGTCTATGACTAGGGTGGCTGGAGTCTTTCACAATTTTCGGTCCTTCCTCTGACACCGCCTGGTATAGAGGTCCTGGATGGCAGGAAACTTGATGTACTGGGACTTTCGCACTACCCTCTGTAGTGCCTTACGGTCGGAGGCCGAGCAGTTGCCATAGCAGGCAGTGATGCAACCAGTCAGGATGCTCTCGATGGTGCAGCTGTAGAACCTTTTGAGGATATGAGGACCCATGTTTTGTTGTGCCCTCTTCATGACTGTCTCGGTGTGCTTGGACCATGTTAGTTTGTTGGTGATGTGGACACCAAGGAACTTAAAGCTCTCAACCTGCTCTACTACAGCCCCGTTGATGAGAATGGGTATAGACAGTCAACTGCAGAAACAAATCCAGTCAGAAATGTATAAAAACAGAGCACTTGTAGAAAGGATTGTGGATGTGACACTGTACTTAGCATCTAGGAATCTGCCATTCTGGGGGAAATCCCTCAATCTTGATGATGTGCATAATGGACATTACCTAGGCTTACTGGAACTGTGGTCAAACTATGACCCGCTATTATGTAGGCACTTACAGGAAGTCAGGGACAAAAAGAAAGGAGCACAACTGACTCATTTCCTCAGCCCTGAGATCTACAATGTTTATTTTATTTATTCAGGTAAGTTGACTGAGAACACATTCTCATTTACAGCAACAACCTGGGGAATAGTTTCAGGGGAGAGGAGGGGGGATGAATGAGCCAATTGTAAGCTGGGGATGATTAGGTGGCTGTGATGGTATGAGGGCCAGATTGGGAATTTAGCCAGGACACCGGGGTTAACACCCCTACTCTTATGATAAGGGCAATGGGATCTTTAATGACCTCAGAGAGTCAGGACACCCGTTTAACGTCCCATCCAAAAGACAGCATCCCCAATCAGAGGAAAGAGTGCTTCCTACTGGCCCTCCAACACCACTTCCAGCAGCATCTGGTCTCCCATCCAGGGACTGACCAGGACCAACCCTGGTTAGCTTCAGAAGCAAGCCAGCAGTGAGATGCAGGGTGGTATACTGCTCATAATGTGCCAAGACAGGTTGAAGAGCTTTGCCATCCTTTCAATTGAAAACCAGTTAGCTAGAAAATACATTATAAATGAGTTTGCTCACAAGACGGCTCGATGCTGGGCTCTTGGTGCAGTGTAACCTCTGAGTTTTGTTTACAGGGAACAAACACAAGGACAAATGCCATAATCCGTTCTACCCAAGCCTGCCCGGGGACGGGCAAAATACTGCTTCAGAGTATTTTCTGCTATGGGTTATCTCCTGTTGAACTTACTCAGGAATGCCCACATAATGACTTGACACTACAATTGCAGTTTCACAGATGCTTGTTCTCAGTAGGTACCCCATTTATGCCTGCAGTCCACATAGTTCAGGAACATTTAACATTTGGGGTATGTTATTTAGGCATATATTTAGGAGTTATGCATAGGGCAGAAGAGGGTTAGCCTTGTTTAGAAGAATTGGTAATAAATGATTTAATCTGAAACATGGATCATTGGTAATTTCTTCATTAAAACTGACTACAATACCATTTAAAAAAAAATAAGTCATCAATTGTGTAGTTATTTATAATAAAGCATCATAAAAATCTCATGACACAGACAGCTTTTGTTAACATTAGGAACCAAAAATGTTTGCAAAACTGTTAATATTGGTCAAAGGATGAAGGTGGAAACTAGAATCTGCACAATTGTAGTACAGAGCAGCAGAAGCTTCTAGTTAGTACATTTAATAACACATATTGTTCAGTACGTTATTTTAATCTGCAACATTCTGATGTTTCTGTGCATGAGCTTAGCTAGCCGCCGTCGCCGTGACATCACCTACAAGCGTTATTGGGGATTTCTATTGGAGATGCAGTTTTTACATACTAAACCATGTTTGATATGTTAGTGACATGTTAGTGTTGTGTCGTTTAAACCAATTTGGGATCCCTAACCGAATGCTCAAAACTATCACAAACAGCTCACGGTTATCATCATCAAGGCTAAAATAAACATTTAACAAATACCTAACGCAACAATGCTGTAAGTAGGATATATTAATCTTTCTAATTATTTGCCATTGTCATTAACAGTTGGAAAAGAAGAGAGTGAGACAGGGAAGCGACAGCAGCGAAGTCCTGTATTGTGATGAAATGCTGACTTTGCAAGGTGGAACTGAGCTCCAGTGGCAGTACAGGTGCTGAAAAAGAGACACCGTGAGACCCAACCTGTTGCTGGCAGCAGTGCGATAAGGGACGGAGTCAAAAAATGATTCCAGTTGATATGCAGCCATAGTCAATGGTAGAGGATGTCGGCTTCAATACCCTAATGGTATATCTACAACCAGACTACCAGATGCCATGTCGATGAAGAAATTGTACAATGATTGCTCTGCAAATACAAAGCGCGAGCTCTCAAACCCCATACGTGGCGTTAACAACAGATTGTTGGATGTCTATGAACACGCTGTCATACATCACTGCAACGAGCCATCACATTGATGGGACATGAAGTTCCATGTACTGACAACTGAGAACATGGAGGAGAGGCACAGAGAACCTAAAACGGCATTAATACCATGGTTGCTGAGTGGGTGGGGGACAGCAGTAAACCGGTCGCTGTCTAGCTGGGAGGTATCCAGGACTGTGGGACATTGAACTGCATCGCCCCATAGAGGTCACATAACAGAATGTTGAATTCATGTCATTTTATGATTTTTTTATCTTCAACTTTTAAACTATAAAAAAATGACAATTTAACGTTAAGAAATGTTTTATATTTGTCACATACCTAGTGCATGTGAGCATTGTGTGTATTATGTGTCAGTGTGACAGTCTCTCCCTCCCTTTCTCTCACTCTCCCTCCCTTTCTCTCACTCTCCCTCCCTTTCTCTCACTATCCCTCCCTTTCTCTCACTCTCCCTCCCTCCCTTTCTCTCACTCGCCCTCCCTCCCTTTCTCTCACTCGCCCTCCCTCCCTTTCTCTCACTCTCCCTCCCTCCCTTTCTCTCACTCTCCCTCCCTCACTCTCACTCTCCCTCTCTCACTCTCTCTCTCTCCCTCCCTTTCTCTCTCTCTCCCTCCCTCCCTTTCTCTCTCTCTCCCTCCCTCCCTTTCTCTCACTCACTCTCCCTCCCTCCCTTTCTCACTCTCACTCTCCCTCCCTCACTCTCACTCTCCCTCTCTCACTGTCTCTCTCTCCCTCCCTTTCTCTCACTCTCCCTCCCTCCCTTTCTTTATTTCACTCGCTCTCCCTCCCTTTCTCTCACTCTCTCTCTCCCTCCCTTTCTCTCATTCTCTCCCTCCCTTTCTCTCACTCTCCCTCCCTCCCTTTCTCTCACTCTCTCTCCCTCCATTTTTCTCACTCTCCCTCCCTTTCTCTCACTCTCCCTCCCTTTCTCTCACTCTCCCTCCCTTTCTCTCTCCCTCCCTCCCTTTCTCTCTCCCTCCCTTTCTCTCACTCTCTCTCCCTCCCTTTCTCTCACTCGCCCTCCCTCCCTTTCTCTCACTCTCTCTCCCTCCCTTTCTCTCACTCTCTCTCCCTCCCTTTCTCTCACTCTCTCTCCCTCTCTCTCACTCTCCCTCCCTTTCTCTCACTCTCCTTCCCTTTCTCTCACTCTCTCTCCCTCCCTTTCTCTCACTCTCCCTCCCTCCCTTTCTCTCACTCTCTCTCCCTCCCTTTCTTTATTTCACTCTCTCTCCCTCCCTTTCTTTATTTCACTCTCTCTCCCTCCCTTTCACTCTCTCTCTCCCTCCCTTTCTCTCACTCTCTGTCTCTCCCTCCCTTTCTCTCACTCTCTCTCCCTCCCTTTCGTTCACTCTCCCTCCCTTTCTCTCACTCTCCCTCCCTCCCTTTCTCTCACTCTCTCTCTCCCTCCTTTATCTCACTCTCTCTCCCTCCCTTTCTCTCACTCTCTCTCCCTCCCTTTCTCTCACTCTCTCTCTCCCTCTCTCTCACTCTCTCTCCCTCCCTTTCTCTCACTCTCCCTCCATTTCTCTCACTCTCCCTCCCCCACTCTCCCTCTCCCTCCCTTTCTCTCACTCTCCCTCCCTCCCTTTCTCTCACTCTCCCTCCCTCCCTTTCTCTCACTCTCTCTCCCTCCCTTTCTCTCACTCTCTCTCTCTCACTCTCTCTCCCTCCCTTTCTCTCACTCTCCCTCCCTCCCTTTCTCTCACTCTCCCTCCCTCCTTTCTCTCAATCTCTGTCTCTCCCTCCCTTTCTCTCACTCTCTGTCTCTCCCTCCCTTTCTCTCACCCTCTCTCCCTCCCTTTCTCTCACTCTCTCTCCCTCCCTTTCGTTCACTCTCCCTCCCTTTCTCTCACTCTCCCTCCCTCCCTTTCTCTCACTCTCTCTCCCTCCCTTTATCTCACTCTCTCTCCCCTCCCTTTCTCTCACTCTCTCTCCCTCCCTTTCTCTCACTCTCTCTCTCCCTCTCTCTCACTCTCTCTCCCTCCCTTTCTCTCACTCTCCCTCCATTTCTCTCACTCTCCCTCCCCACTCTCCCTCTCCCTCCCTTTCTCTCACTCTCCCTCCCTCCCTTTCTCTCACTCTCCCTCCCTCCCTTTCTCTCACTCTCTCTCCCTCCCTTTCCTCTCACTCTCCCTCCCTCCCTTTCTCTCACTCTCCTCTCCCTCCCTTTCTCTCACTCTCTGTCTCTCCCTCCCTTTCTCTCACTCTCTCTCCCTCCCTTTCTCTCACTCTCTCTCCCCCTTTCTCTCACTCTCCCTCCCTTTCTCTCACTCTCCCTCCCTTTCTCTCACTCTCTCTCCCTCCCTTTCTCTCACTCTCTCTCCCTCCCTTTCTCTCACTCTCTCTCCCTCCCTTTCGCTCACTCTCCCTCCCTCCCTTTCTCTCACTCTCCCTCCCTCCCTTTCTCTCACTCTCTCTCCCTCCCTTTCTCTCACTCTCTCTCTCTCTCTCTCTCTCTCTCTCACTCTCTCTCCCTCCCTTTCTCTCACTCTCCCTCCCTCCCTTTCTCTCACTCTCTGTCTCTCTCTCCCTTTCTCTCACTCTCTGTCTCTCCCTCCCTTTCTCTCACCCTCTCTCCCTCCCTTTCTCTCACTCTCTCTCCCTCCCTTTCTCTCACTCTCTCTCCCTCCCTTTCTCTCACTCTCTCTCCCCCTTTCTCTCACTCTCCCTCCCTTTCTCTCACTCTCCCTCCCTTTCTCTCACTCTCTCTCCCTCCCTTTCTCTCACTCTCTCTCCCTCCCTTTCTCTCACTCTCTCTCCCTCCCTTTCTCTCACTCTCCCTCCCTCCCTTTCTCTCACTCTCTCTCCCTCACTCTCACATGGAGTCAGTATTTATCGCTTGCATACTCACACTCAAAGCTACCCTAACACCCACACAATCATAATAATATTAATTTATAAAATGTGTAAAACACTTTCAATATACAAAATAATCTCATCTCAAAGTGCATAAGATCAAATGACAAACCAAACAAAAATAGACACCTAGACAGGCAACTGACACAAAGAAGACAGCTGACACTACAAGGGACAAGGACACCAAGGAGCACAGCTGTCAACAGAAGGCCTTCCTAAAGAGAAAAGTCTTTAGGCCCATTTTAAAGGAATCCAGCATCTGTGGTGCCTTCAGGTGGTTCGGGAGGACATTCAATACAGTTGTATTGGCAGAATAAAACACCTTAATAAATACTTCATGGACTGGCAAGGGCCTTGAGAGAAAGTGCAAAAGAGAGAGAGCAAGATCAGAGATTTTATGATATGATGGTTACACTGACTCACAAAAGACCCTGGCCTGCCAAAATGGAGAGAGAGAGAGGGGTCCAACGACAGCCAGAGAGCGCTGGCCGTTTCTGAGGGATGTGTGGGGGGGTTAATCTGTAGGGAGAAACCAAAGGCATTTTGACTAAAAGGGTACCGGAAATCCCCAAAAGTTCCCACAAGGATAGTAAAACACAGAAAATTCTCCCTCATGGGGACATTTCCCAGGTCCCCACAAGGACAAAGGCTGTTTTAGGTGCTAGGTTTAGGATTAGAATTAGGGTTAGGGGTTAGGGTTTAAGGTTAGGGTTAAGATAAAGGTTAGATTTTGGGTTAGAGAAAAGAGGATTTGGAATGTAAATCAATTTTAGGTCCCCACTAGGATAGTAAAACATATTTTGTTTCTGTGTGTGTGTGTGTGTGTGTGTGTGTGTGTGTGTGTGTGTGTGTGTGTGTGTGTGTGTGTGTGTGTGTGTGTGTGTGTGTGTGTGTGTGTGTATGTGTGTGTGTGTGTGTGTAAACCCAGTGATAATAAAAGGACAAAAACACATATTCATGACATATTGGTGTTGTTTTCTCAATGGGTTTAGGGGACCTTTCAGGGGATCATAGGATCCCGGTTAATTACATGTGGGGGAGCCTGTTCACCTTCACGGTGAATAACATGGCATGACCATACCAAGCACGTGTGTAAAAACAGAGACACAAACACAAGACTTGATGTGTATGCTGGTGTAAGGGACTCATATGGTCTGCTTCATAGATCAGTTATGTGTTATCCTAATGGTTATGAGGAATGGAAAGGAAAGCTGGCCTTGAAGTGGCAATTCAAGGGGGCATTCACACCAAAATGGTTTGGTGAGTTTTTTTCCTGAACTCTGACGCTTTTACTCTCTTAGTTGGGTTTGTTTGGACTGGTGTGAACACTATCCACACTCAGAGCGCACTAAACAACGCACCGTGGTTGGCTAATTTAAAGGGTAGTCTCGGTCCGATTCAATTATTATCTGGTGTGGTTCACTGCATGTGAGTACGCAGTCTGGACCAAACACAGGAAAAGAAACACAGCATTATTATAGGTTGTTTGACTGATGACTTGAGAGCTCTGAAACCTTCTGTGAGTAGCAAGGCATCCACGAGCACATCGATGCAGATGAAGGAGACAGGGGCTATACTGGGATACATGCTATTGACAATAGACTATTCACGTGGCAGTTAAAGAGTCTTTTCCTCCTGCATATTGTTGGAAGATTGGGACACACAAGTGATGCTTCATGATAATCATAAATGGATTTAACTTGACATTTTTGTCCAATAAACAAATGACTTTGCTGTTAGGAAAAATGTACTTACTATGACTGAGACATGTGGTTGTCCCACCTAGCTATCTTAAGATGAAGGCACTAACTGTAAGCTGCTCTGGATAAAAGCATCTGCTAAATTACTAAAATGTAAAATATATAAATGTTTGTTCGTTTGACATTTGGCAATGTGAAACTATAATAATAGTTGAACTCTGATTCAAAGTACAGCTCAAAACTACGTGTGGAAACATCCTTACATCCTCCTCCACATTATCAACAGCACACATGGTCCAACTAAAACATGACTTCCGCTTTTAACCCCTCTGACTCGGAGAAGTGTGGTGGACTGCGACATTTGGGGGAGCTGTTGTTTTGGGGGGTTACCTGCCTTGCTCAAGCGCAGACCGACAGATTTTTCACCTTGTCGACTCTTGGATTCAAACTGGCAACCTTTCTGTTACTGGCCCAACGCTCTAACCGCTAGGCCACCTGCCGCCCAGATGCCATCCGCTGCTGTCTGTATGGCAGCAGTGGGTAGCATCGGCAGTTGTCAATAACATTTTAGCATAGCGAGACAATGAATGCGGCCTTTCTCCTCTGTCTGGCGCGAGACGTTAACGGGGGGTGCTTGTGCCGCTGGGGCAGCAGTGTGACATCATTCGAACCTTCAGCAGATCAACAAGGACATCCCAACCACCAAGTCACGAGCACTGAAGGGCCCCTCACAAAAGACGGAGTCACAAAGTCCAACATGCAGGGGCGGCCGGAGGACTCGATTGACCCATGTTGCAGACATCATCAACAATGGCCTTTCTATGTGACTCCATAACAACCACCAAACCACCCCCTTCAGCCACCACTAGTACTACTACTACTACTAACCCCTCCAGCTCTTCACCCCTCACATCTGTCTTCACAATAGAAGGCCTGTGGCTCGGCGTCGCCCTCGGCCCCCACCAAACTGTCTGCTGAGCTTCCACGAGTTCAATGGGCCTGTGATGATGGTACCAGCTACTGTAGTCAACAGACCGGGCTTAACCAGAGAAGAGCTGGGCGGGCTGGCCCAGAGAGGGGCGAGAGTGGGCACGTGAGAAAGACATGGGTGGGTGCCTGCAGATCATCACGAGACCAAATACAAAACACTTGTATTGGGGAACAGATTCAAAAAAGAAATGCACTACCAAGAACTAGTCTATATCAACATTCCTGACATTTGCATAGAAACTCGACACAGGGCTCTCTCAGTTCCTTTATAGATCTTTAAATTAAGTTTCAGAGCAAAACAGAACCGAGCATTTTACCAAAATAGAACACAATCAAACTGCTTACATTCAAAGGGGGACATCAATGGAGAACGTGCATAAAGATGACAGAATTCAGATATGACCTCATTGTTTTAGCACTATCCAATGAGTTTTTAAACTACAGTGTGTAATATGGTTCAATGTGCCACTAAATGAGCACTATCAGTTTATCAAATTGCTGGCGTCTTGAAGCTAAAATTGGGATCATGTATATTGTGCTAATGGTTTTACAAAAATAACGGAGAGCAACGTATCATACGTCTAACTTCGCAAAACAAGGAATTTGTGGTAAGTGCACGGGGCAGCCATCTTTTTACACCTCTGCTATTCAGGTAACACAAAAACGGTGTGCTAAGAAAAAGCCTACCTTTGCATGAACCCTGGGCCACTGACAAAAAATGGCCGCCTTGCAAAATGACAGTTTTTCTCCATGCATGCAAATCACTGTCTCCCATGCAGGTCCAGTGAGACTGCCTCAATGGGAGACACTATCTCAATGGGAAAAACAGCCCCAGGACTAAGCAGTTTGCTGGAAAAACAAGCCAGATGTCTCAGATGACCTCAGAGATGTTTTAAAAACAACAAACCGGGCCGGCGCATGACTGAGGATGACGCTCCCCTGGGATGGACAGAATTCAACTGCTTATCCTTAGAACCATTCACGGTACCAAAACATGCCCTTAGTCTTATCTGTTGGTCCCTGAAGTAACACCACTCAAGGCCAATAATGAGGGTGAGGATGTGTGTGTGTGTGTGTGTGTGTGTGTGTGTGTGTGTGTGTGTGTGTGTGTGTGTGTGTGTGTGTGTGTGTGTGTGTGTGTGTGTGTGTGTGTGTGTGTGTGTGTGTGTGAAAGAGAATGTGTTCGCTCCTTCCTGCTACCATACGTGTGTGTTGCGCTCTGTTGATTGGCATAAACAGTCTCCTCTGAGAGAACCATTTGTCTATACTGATCTCCCTATTCAAACCAAACGAATAACAAATCAGTCTTGCCCCTGCTTGTATTCCGAACACAGCAAATACAACACGACCGCTGATTAACCAACCCAAGAGAAACATGTGATACATAAACACTGGAGATGAACTGGCATGAGTAAAGCCTAGCTCTAACTTCCTCTTTTGCTCTGCTGTTAACAAACACTGTTCTGCCCATGCAAATATACAAAGCCTTGTCACAGTCCTGTTTGTGCTGCTACAGATCTGGGACCAGACGTAAGAATGTCGAGATATGAGGCCCAAAGCCCTGTTAAGACACTTTATGTTTCCATTGTTGTGGCAGTTATATTTATGTGGATGTGGCAGTTACCTGTATGTGGATGGGTCAGTTACCTGTATGGGGATGGGTCAGTTACCTGTATGTGGATGTGTCAGTTACCTGTATGGGGATGGGTCAGTTACCTGTATGTGGATGTGTCAGTTACCTGTATGGGGATGGGTCAGTTACCTGTATGTGGATGGGTCAGTTACCTGTATGTGGATGGGTCAGTTACCTGTATGTGGATGGGTCAGTTACCTGTATGTGGATGTGTCAGTTACCTGTATGTGGATGGGTCAGTTACCTGTATGTGGATGGGTCAGTTACCTGTATGTGGATGGGTCAGTTACCTGTATGTGGATGGGTCAGTTACCTATATAGGGATGTGTCAGTTACCTGTATGTGGATGGGTCAGTTACCTGTATGTGGATGTGGCAGTTACCTATATGTGGATGGGTCAGTTACCTGTATGTGGATGTGGCAGTTACCTGTATGGAGATGTGGCAGTTACCTGTATAGGGATGTGTCAGTTACCTGTATGTGGATGGGTCAGTTACCTGTATGTGGATGTGGCAGTTACCTGTATGTGGATGTGTCAGTTACCTATATGTGGATGGGTCAGTTACCTTTATGTGGATGTGTCAGTTACCTATATGTGGATGGGTCAGTTACCTTTATGTGGATGTGTCAGTTACCTGTATGTGGATGGGTCAGTTACCTGTATGTGGATGTGTCAGTTACCTATATGTGGATGGGTCAGTTACCTGTATGTGGATGGGTCAGTTACCTGTATGTGGATGTGGCAGTTACCTGTATGTGGATGGGTCAGTTACCTGTATGGAGATGTGGCAGTTACCTGTATGGAGATGTGGCAGTTACCTGTATGTGGATGAGTCAGTTACCTGTATGTGGATGTGTCAGTTACCTGTATGGAGATGTGGGAGTTACCTGTATGGGGATGGGTCAGTTACCTGTATGTGGATGGGTCAGTTACCTGTATGTGGATGTGTCAGTTACCTGTATGTGGATGGGTCAGTTACCTGTATGTGGATGGGTCAGTTACCTGTATGTGGATGGGTCAGTTACCTGTATGTGGATGGGTCAGTTACCTATATAGGGATGTGTCAGTTACCTGTATGTGGATGGGTCAGTTACCTGTATGTGGATGGGTCAGTTACCTGTATGTGGATGGGTCAGTTACCTGTATGTGGATGGGTCAGTTACCTATATAGGGATGTGTCAGTTACCTGTATGTGGATGGGTCAGTTACCTGTATGTGGATGTGGCAGTTACCTATATGTGGATGGGTCAGTTACCTGTATGTGGATGTGGCAGTTACCTGTATGGAGATGTGGCAGTTACCTGTATAGGGATGTGTCAGTTACCTGTATGTGGATGGGTCAGTTACCTATATGTGGATGTGGCAGTTACCTGTATGTGGATGTGTCAGTTACCTATATGTGGATGGGTCAGTTACCTTTATGTGGATGTGTCAGTTACCTATATGTGGATGGGTCAGTTACCTTTATGTGGATGTGTCAGTTACCTGTATGTGGATGGGTCAGTTACCTGTATGTGGATGTGTCAGTTACCTATATGTGGATGGGTCAGTTACCTGTATGTGGATGGGTCAGTTACCTGTATGTGGATGTGGCAGTTACCTGTATGTGGATGGGTCAGTTACCTGTATGGAGATGTGGCAGTTACCTGTATGGAGATGTGGCAGTTACCTGTATGTGGATGAGTCAGTTACCTGTATGTGGATGTGTCAGTTACCTGTATGGAGATGTGGCAGTTACCTGTATGGAGATGTGGCAGTTACCTGTATGTGGATGTGTCAGTTACCTGTATGGAGATGTGGCAGTTACCTGTATGGAGATGTGGGAGTTACCTGTATGTGGATGTGGCAGTTACCTGTATGGAGATGTGGCAGTTACCTGTATGTGGATGTGTCAGTTACCTGTATGTGGATGGGTCAGTTACCTGTATGGGGATGTGTCAGTTACCTGTATGTGGATGGGTCAGTTACCTGTATGTGGATGGGTCAGTTACCTGTATGGAGATGTGGCAGTTACCTGTATGTGGATGAGTCAGTTACCTGTATGTGGATGTGTCAGTTACCTGTATGGAGATGTGGCAGTTACCTGTATGTGGATGAGTCAGTTACCTGTATGTGGATGTGTCAGTTACCTGTATGGGGATGGGTCAGTTACCTGTATGTGGATGTGTCAGTTACCTGTATGTGGATGGGTCAGTTACCTGTATGGGGATGTGTCAGTTACCTGTATGTGGATGTGTCAGTTACCTGTATGGAGATGTGGCAGTTACCTGTATGTGGATGTGTCAGTTACCTGTATGTGGATGTGTCAGTTACCTGTATGTGGATGGGTCAGTTACCTGTATGGGGATGTGTCAATTACCTGTATGTGGATGTGTCAGTTACCTGTATGGAGATGTGGGAGTTACCTGTATGGAGATGTGTCAGTTACCTGTATGTGGATGGGTCAGTTACCTGTATGGGGATGTGGCAGTTACCTGTATGTGGATGTGTCAGTTACCTGTATGGAGATGTGGGAGTTACCTGTATGGAGATGTGTCAGTTACCTGTATGTGGATGGGTCAGTTACCTGTATGTGGATGTGTCAGTTACCTGTATGTGGATGGGTCAGTTACCTGTATGGGGATGTGTCAGTTACCTGTATGTGGATGAGTCAGTTACCTGTATGTGGATGTGTCAGTTACCTGTATGGGGATGTGTCAGTTACCTGTATGTGGATGAGTCAGTTACCTGTATGTGGATGTGTCAGTTACCTGTATGGGGATGTGGCAGTTACCTGTATGGAGATGTGGCAGTTACCTGTATGTGGATGGGTCAGTTACCTGTATGTGGATGAGTCAGTTACCTGTATGTGGATGGGTCAGTTACCTGTATGTGGATGAGCCAGTTACCTGTATGGAGATGTGGCAGTTACCTGTATGGGGATGTGTCAGTTACCTGTATGTGGATGGGTCAGTTACCTGTATGTGGATGGGTCAGTTACCTGTATGTGGATGGGTCACAGAACTGGACAGTATGGAAGGGCTAAAGATGCCTAATTGAGCCATGCATCCTGGTGAGCTACAACCCGTCTCTTTGTGAAAGTGGCTACAGAAGGAGAGAAAGAAACTTGAGGTGGGCTGGTAGTGTAACAGCCCTGAAGGTTTCAAATGAAGATGGTCACTATCACTGGAAAGATACAACTCCAACACTTTTTCTGTGTTCACAACTCTCAATAATACTACCGATGCTGCTTGACTGAAAATGAACCTTCTGTTGAGTCGACCATGATAGTGTTTGGTCGTGTGTGTGTCACTGTGACAGCTTAATAGATAGAACAACAAAAGTTTGCTCAGTTCACACACAACTGGCTAGAGAGAGCGTGGGCCATTTTTCCTCTTAAATCACAGTGTGTTTACGGAGAGTCAAACGTGGCTGGAGACTGACTCACAAATGCTACAGTTTCTCTGTTACTATGACTGGCATCTGGCCATAACTGCTGTTAGGCTCAGAGCCAGACCTGGGTTCAAATACCATTTGAAATCTTTCAAATGTTTTCAGTTTATGCTTTAGCTTGCCTGGAGTACCAGGAGGATGGGGTTTGCACTTTTGGGACATTTCTATTGGTTTCATCGCAACAGGCAAGCTCAGTCGAGCACAGACAAAGTATTTAAAATGATTTCAAATAGTATTTGAACCCAGGCCTGCTCAGAGGGATATTGTCCAAACCAGTTCTGCCGCCCTCATGATCTGACCTTCGCCCCGTGGAAACCATAAATACCTCTGGTAGCAAATACCATAGCCATACCATACCAGGTCGTCTCAAAATACCATGCAAATATTTTCTTCCTGTGCTATCTAGCGTTCCCTTCTCACTCTCTCTCTCCATCTCCATCACTCTGAGGGGTTATAGCTCTCTCTCTACTATAGCTCTTCCCTCGCTTTCTCTTTCTCCTTGCTCTCAGTTGCGTCCCCCCTCTGCTTTCCTCTCCTCTCATTTTAGAGGACAAGGCAATTCCTCCTCTCACTTCTGTCTTCCTACCCACACCTCCAGAAATGACTGACTGACTGACTGACTGACTGACTGACTGACAGACAGACAGACAGACAGACAGACAGACAGACAGACAGACAGACAGACAGCCAGACAGCCAGCCAGCCAGCCAGCCAGCCAGCCAGCCAGCAAGTCTGGCTATCCTACATGACAGAGTGGTTTTTGGCCGGTGGGTCAGCTGATCCCACTCCAGCTGCTTAGTGAAAGGGAGGCAAGCATGCAGGGGGAACAGAGGGCCTCATTCACGGCCCGGCGGGCGGCCGAGTCACAGTGCCCTGTGAAATGACCCTTGACCTCTGTGATGGAGATGAGGGCAAACTCGGTTTGGCTCCATTTTCCTAACAGCCGTGACCACATGAGGAAACACTCCATCACTCTCTAATCACAGAGAATATAGGTCAAGCTTGATGTGGAAACTAAGGCATATAAATATAAATAGCCAATAAAGGTTAATCATTTAAATGCTCTCGGTAGATGTAATTGCGAAATGTAGGCAAGCGGAGTTAGAATAGTACTTCTATGGAAAGTACCCAAAGTAAAATCCAATCCAATCTACAACTATCACTAGGCATATAGTGTCCCAGCAAACAGCTTTTCTTTGGAAGGTTGCATGACTTCACCTGTGTGTACTGTCCACATATTGTGGATTGTAGGCTATTAGATTACAGGCAGTCAGATGATCTTAGCCTTGTGCTAGTTTAACATTCAGCCACTGCTTGAATACATTCATGGTATTGTGTTTCTGGTGTTGACAGTCAGCCAAATCCAACAACAAATGTTGACTACTTACTTTCTCTATTTGGTTACACCACTAAAGGCCTATTTCCTTTCATAATGTTCTACATGTATCAATGTAATAACATTTATACATTCATTTATTGATCCCTTTATCTGTAACCAAATTCTACCCACTCCCTATTTCTCTGTATTTACACATGAGGATTACTCACAGCTCAATCATTACAAAAGATCCACCACCTTCTCTAAAATGAGGAAGAGGCTAACTTTGTTGTGATTGCATCACTGCTGTCCAAAAGAGGAAACTGCGCCTTCCCCTGAGAGGGCAGGGAAACAACCCAGCAATGATGGATTAAAAAGGGCTTGCAGAGGGAAGAGTGGACGCTTTCACATCTCTGTGCGCATTGAATGCCACAGTCAGATCTTTCAAAACATCTTAGGAGCAGAAACAATCACTTAAGGGGGTTGGTATTTGTGTTCGTGTCTCCCCCTGCGCGTTAGAGAGCAGGTACTCAGTAAATGGGCTGCTTATGCAAGGCAGCATTGCTACAGTCACCCATATTATTAATCTGACAAGGAAAACTTCTATTTAGACAGTCTGGGTCCAGTGAGACGGAGCAAGAGAGCACGAGAGAGAGCAAGAGAGGGGAGAGAAAGAGGGGAGAGAGAGAAAGAGAGAGAGAGAGCACGAGAGAGGGGAGAGAGAGAAAGAGAGAGAGAGAGAAAAAGAGAGACGCATCAATGGTCTTCCATCTCCGTCCTCCCTTTTTATTTGTTCCCTGTCTGATCTCCTGACTCTCCTGACCTCTGCAATTGAGGCAGTGTGTGTGTGTGTGTGTGTGTGTGTGTGTGTGTGTGTGTGTGTGTGTGTGTGTGTGTGTGTGTGTGTGTGTGTGTGTGTGTGTGTCAAAGATAATGGTAGAGGACATTGTGTACATCCGCACGCCTAGTCACACACACAGACAGAAAGAGAGAGAGCATTATGTACTGTGTGTTATGGTTTCAGATCACATATCTGAGATTAACAATGGCATAAAAACAGGAAGGAGCAATGTACATAAGCCCCAATAAGCCCCATGACCACAATAGAGTGTTTTCTTCACTTGTCAAAAGCCCCCCAGTATACTGGTGTTGATTGTGTCTGGATCCTGGGTGCTTTTACATTAAGCCGGAAATACAGAGAAGTAGTAGCCTAATAAAGCCGCACACGCACACGCACACGCACACGCACACACACACACACACACACAGTGGTGTAAAGTAGTTAAGTAAAAAATACTTTAAAGTACTACTTAAGTCGTTTTTTGAGGTATCTGTACTTATTTATATTTTAGACAATTTTTACTTCACTACATTCTTAAAGAAAATAATACACTTTTTACTCCTGTTGCGTAATCGTACTGAAGGTAGCTAAGGAGTCAAGCGCAGGACAGCAGAGATGTCAATGTAGCGTCTTTAATAGGCAAGTCCCAAAACGGTACAGGTACAAGGTCCATAAACGCCCGAGACAATGGAACACACAGTTGTTCACGGAAGGAGGAAAACAACACTCCTACTATACTTAACACACGGTACACACGTGAATAAACTGAGGAAAACAACACTCCTACTATACTTAACACACGTGAATAAACTGAGGAAAAACAACACTCCTACTATACTTAACATACGGTACACACGTGAATAAACTGAGGAAAACAACACTCCTACTATACTTAACATACGGTACACACGTGAATAAACTGAGGAAAACAACGCTCCTACTATACTTAACATACGGTACACACGTGAATAAACTGAGGAAAACAACGCTCCTACTATACTTAACATACGGTACACACGTGAATAAACTGAGGAAAAACAACACTCCTACTATACTTAACACACGGTACACACATGAATAAACTGAGGAAAACAACGCTCCTACTATACTTAACACACGGTACACACATGAATAAACTGAGGAAAACAACACTCCTACTATACTTAACATACGGTACACACGTGAATAAACTGAGGAAAACAACGCTCCTACTATACTTAACACACGGTACACACATGAATAAACTGAGGAAAACAACACTCCTACTATACTTAACATACGGTACACACATGAATAAACTGAGGAAAACAACGCTCCTACTATACTTAACATACGGTACACACATGAATAAACTGAGGAAAACAACGCTCCTACTATACTTAACATACGGTACACACATGAATAAACTGAGGAAAAAACCTCCCTGAGCAACATGAAAATAACCCCGCACAAACCTAAGCGGGGAAACAGGGGTAAATATACACACAGAAATTAAAGCAAATGAAAACCAAGTGTGAATGAATCAAAGACAAAACCAACAGAAAAGGAAAAATGGATCGGTGATGGCTAGTAGGCCGGCAACGCCAACCGTCGAGCACCGCCCGAAAAGGAGAGGAACCACCTTCGGTGGAAGTCGTGACAACTCCATACATTTTCTCTGACATTCAAAAGTACACGTAACGTTTTGAATGCTTAGCAGGACAGGAAAACTATCTCCAATTCACGCACTTATCAAGAGAACATCCCTGGTCATCCCTACTGTCTCTGATCTGGCGTACTCACTAAACACACATGTTAACTATATTTAAAACCAAAACCAAGTATGACAATTGGGTACTTTTTCCACCACTGCACACACACACACACACAAATCAATTGCCACTTTGCACATGCAATATAAATCACATTAGTGCACTGCCCCTCTTTAACAAGCCAAGGCACTAGTCTATATCAAAGGACGTTTGCATGTGACCCATCAGGATACCACACCCCCCTGTATCTTTTGACCTCTGAACTGGCCTGTCTTGAATGCGGATACTTTGATGATCAGCTAAGATATAGCTTAATCACGTCTATTAGCTATAGACTGTTGACTCAGTACCCTAAAACTGTTGACTTGGGAGTGAATGAAAATTGATTTCTTCCTGATCATGCAGCTATGGATGACATCATCATGAAGGGACGCTACAGATACAGGTACATCATGGTTGATGCTCCTCTATAGAGCTCTGAACAACAAAAATACATTTCAAAACGTTCCATAACACTTAACGATTGCTGCACGTAATGCAGAGAGATTTCTGAGACGGTTCAACTTACACCAGGGCCGTGACCAGGGTCTTAGTTTTAGTGAGGTAGATGTCACCAGGGCCGTGACCAGGGTCTGAGTTTTAGTGAGGTAGATGTTACCAGGGCCGTGACCAGGGTCTGAGTTTTAGTGAGGAAGATGTTACCAGGGCCGTGACCAGGGTCTGAGTTTTAGTGAGGTAGATGTTACCAGGGCCGTGACCAGGGTCTGAGTTTTAGTGAGGTAGATGTTACCAGGGCCGTGACCAGGGTCTGAGTTTTAGTGAGGTAGATGTCACCAGGGCCGTGACCAGGGTCTGAGTTTTAGTGAGGTAGATGTTACCAGGGCCGTGACCAGGGTCTGAGTTTTAGTGAGGTAGATGTTACCAGGGACGTAACCAGGGTCTGAGTTTTAGTGAGGTAGATGTTACCAGGGCCGTGACCAGGGTCTGAGTTTTAGTGAGGTAGATGTCACCAGGGCCGTGACCAGGGTCTGAGTTTTAGTGAGGTAGATGTTACCAGGGCCGTGACCAGGGTCTGAGTTTTAGTGAGGTAGATGTTACCAGGGACGTAACCAGGGTCTGAGTTTTAGTGAGGTAGATGTTACCAGGGCCGTGACCAGGGTCTGAGTTTTAGTGAGGTAGATGTTACCAGGGCCGTGACCAGGGTCTGAGTTTTAGTGAGGAAGATGTTACCAGGGCCGTGACCAGGGTCTGAGTTTTAGTGAGGTAGATGTTACCAGGGCCGTAACCAGGGTCTGAATGTTAATGAAGCTCATGTACTGCATTTCTATACAATTTAAAAACTCTAAAATGCTATCTGGAGAACGGTAAAAACAAGCAAAAATGGTTCAACACAAACTCATATATGATTTGTTAATAAACACATAGTTTTTTACTCAAGTGCCCATGAAGGCATCACCTTGCCAGCTGAATAACATCACTGCCAACACGGGAAACAAACAGGAGATTTTTCTAAAAGAATCGATTGTGCTTGCCTCCTTCCACAGGGACTATAACAACTCCTAAGCTTAACTAGACGTCATTAATCCATAATAAGCCCCCTTTGCGTGTGGAGCCAAACATTACTAATGAGGCCTTGCCTGAGCGCTGTGAGGACGGCCATTTTGGTGCAGACTGTGGTCAGTTGGAGCGTGCCGGGCTGCATTTCACAGCCAGCGCCAAATGTTCTCTACCTTCACGACGCCAAGGAAAATATCCAGGGTGCAGTTTAAACCATCATAAAAAAAATGGTCTATTCGAACAAGTGCTCCTGCAGTTAGTTGGGGGACTTGGGGCAGGACACACAGGGGTGTATCTCAATGGTCTAAAATTGCTTCCTCTTCTTTATTCTGATATGAAAACACAGGATAGGTGGAAGCAATATGGCTGAAAACTATCAGGCTATTTTATTTTACCTCAAAATCTTTAAGGTCAATGAAAACAACGAAAGGATGGAAAGGAAAGGGAACCACTTCACTTTAGACTACTGAGATGTACCCAGTGGGAGATACATTATAGGGAACCACTTTAGACTACTGAGATGCACCCAGTGGGAGATGCATTATAGGGAACCACTTTAGACTACTGAGATGTACCCAGTGGGAGATACATTATAGGGAACCACTTTAGACTACTGAGATGTACCCAGTGGGAGATGCATTATAGGGAACCACTTTAGACTACTGAGATGTACCCAGTGGGAGATACATTATAGGGAACCACTTTAGACTACTGAGATGTACCCAGTGGGAGATACATTATAGGGAACCACTTTAGACTACTGAGATGTACCCAGTGGGAGATACATTATAGGGAACCACTTTAGACTACTGAGATGTACCCCGTGGGAGATACATTATAGGGAACCACTTTAGACTACTGAGATGCACCCAGTGGGAGATACATTATAGGGAACCACTTTAGACTACTGAGATGTACCCAGTGGAGATACATTATAGGGAACCACTTTAGACTACTGAGATGTACCCAGTGGGAGATACATTATAGGGAACCACTTTAGACTACTGAGATGTACCCAGTGGGAGATACATTATAGGGAACCACTTTAGACTACTGAGATGTACCCAGTGGGAGATACATTATAGGGAACCACTTACTACTGAGATGTACCCAGTGGGAGATACATTATAGGGAACCACTTTAGACTACTGAGATGTACCCAGTGGGAGATACATTATAGGGAACCACTTTAGACTACTGAGATGTACCCAGTGGGAGATACATTATAGGGAACCACTTTAGACTACTGAGATGTACCCAGTGGGAGATACATTATAGGGAACCACTTTAGACTACTGAGATGTACCCAGTGGGAGATACATTATAGGGAACCACTTTAGACTACTGAGATGTACCCAGTGGGAGATACATTATAGGGAACCACTTTAGACTACTGAGATGTACCCAGTGGGAGATACATTATAGGGAACCACTTTAGACTACTGAGATGTACCCAGTGGGAGATACATTATAGGGAACCACTTTAGACTACTGAGATGTACCCAGTGGGAGATACATTATAGGGAACCACTTTAGACTACTGAGATGTACCCAGTGGGAGATACATTATAGGAACCACTTTAGACTACTGAGATGTACCCAGTGGGAGATACATTATAGGGAACCACTTTAGACTACTGAGATGTACCCAGTGGGAGATACATTATAGGGAACCACTTTAGACTACTGAGATGTACCCAGTGGGAGATACATTATAGGGAACCACTTTAGACTACTGAGATGTACCCAGTGGGAGATACATTATAGGGAACCACTTTAGACTACTGAGATGTACCCAGTGGGAGATACATTATAGGGAACCACTTTAGACTACTGAGATGTACCCAGTGGGAGATACATTATAGGGAACCACTTTAGACTACTGAGATGTACCCAGTGGGAGATGCATTATAGGGAACCACTTTAGACTACTGAGATGTACCCAGTGGGAGATACATTATAGGGAACCACTTTAGACTACTGAGATGTACCCAGTGGGAGATACATTATAGGGAACCACTTTAGACTACTGAGATGTACCCAGTGGGAGATACATTATAGGGAACCACTTTAGACTACTGAGATGTACCCAGTGGGAGATACATTATAGGGAACCACTTTAGACTACTGAGATGTACCCAGTGGGAGATACATTATAGGGAACCACTTTAGACTACTGAGATGTACCCAGTGGGAGATACATTATAGGGAACCACTTTAGACTACTGAGATGTACCCAGTGGGAGATACATTCTAAGGAAACACTTTAGACTACTGAGATGTACCCAGTGGGAGATACATTATAGGGAACCACTTTAGACTACTGAGATGCACCCAGTGGGAGATGCATTATAGGGAACCACTTTAGACTACTGAGATGTACCCAGTGGGAGATGCATTATAGGGAACCACTTTAGACTACTGAGATGTACCCAGTGGGAGATGCATTATAGGGAACCACTTTAGACTACTGAGATGTACCCAGTGGGAGATACATTATAGGGAACCACTTTAGACTACTGAGATGTACCCAGTGGGAGATACATTATAGGGAACCACTTTAGACTACTGAGATGTACCCAGTGGGAGATACATTATAGGGAACCACTTTAGACTACTGAGATGTACCCAGTGGGAGATACATTATAGGGAACCACTTTAGACTACTGAGATGTACCCAGTGGGAGATACATTATAGGGAACCACTTTATACTACTGAGATGTACCCAGTGGGAGATACATTATAGGGAACCACTTTAGACTACTGAGATGTACCCAGTGGGAGATGCATTATAGGGAACCACGTTAGACTACTGAGATGTACCCAGTGGGAGATGCATTATAGGGAACCACTTTAGACTACTGAGATGTACCCAGTGGGAGATGCATTATAGGGAACCACTTTAGACTAATGAGATGTACCCAGTGGGAGATACATTATAGGGAACCACTTTAGACTACTGAGATGTACCCAGTGGGAGATACATTATAAAGAACCACTTTAGACTACTGAGATGTACCCAGTGGGAGATACATTATAGGGAACCACTTTAGACTACTGAGATGTACCCAGTGGGAGATACATTATAGGGAACCACTTTAGACTACTGAGATGTACCCAGTGGGAGATACATTATAGGGAAACACTTTAGACTACTGAGATGTACCCAGTGGGAGATACATTACAGGGAACCACTTTAGACTACTGAGATGTACCCAGTGGGAGATACATTATAGGGAACCACTTTAGACTACTGAGATGTACCCAGTTGGAGATACATTATAGGGAACCACTTTAGACTACTGAGATGTACCCAGTGGGAGATACATTATAGGGAACCACTTTAGACTACTGAGATGTACCCAGTGGGAGATGCATTATAGGGAACCACTTTAGACTACTGAGATGTACCCAGTGGGAGATACATTATAGGGAACCACTTTAGACTACTGAGATGTACCCAGTGGGAGATACATTATAGGGAACCACTTTAGACTACTGAGATGTACCCAGTGGGAGATACATTATAGGGAACCACTTTAGACTACTGAGATGTACCCAGTGGGAGATGCATTATAGGGAACCACTTTAGACTACTGAGATGCACCCAGTGGGAGACTACTGAGATGTACCCAGTGGGAGATGCATTATAGGGAACAACTTTAGACTACTGAGATGCACCCAGTGGGAGATACATTATAGGGAACCACTTTAGACTAATGAGATGTACCCAGTGGGAGATACATTACAGGGAACCACTTTAGACTACTGAGATGCACCCAGTGGGAGATACATTATAGGGAACCACTTTAGACTACTGAGATGTACCCAGTGGGAGATACATTACAGGGAACCACTTTAGACTACTGAGATGTACCCAGTGGGAGATACATTATAGGGAACCACTTTAGACTACTGAGATGTACCCAGTGGGAGATACATTATAGGGAACCACTTTAGACTACTGAGATGTACCCAGTGGGAGATACATTATACCACTTTAGACTACTGAGATGTACCCAGTGGGAGATACATTATAGGGAAACACTTTAGACTACTGAGATGTACCCAGTGGGAGATACATTATAGGGAACCACTTTAGACTACTGAGATGTACCCAGTGGGAGATACATTATACCACTTTAGACTACTGAGATGTACCCAGTGGGAGATACATTATAGGGAAACACTTTAGACTACTGAGATGTACCCAGTGGGAGATACATTACAGGGAACCACTTTAGACTACTGAGATGTACCCAGTGGGAGATACATTATAGGGAACCACTTTAGACTACTGAGATGTACCCAGTGGGAGATACATTATAGGGAACCACTTTAGACTACTGAGATGTACCCAGTGGGAGATACATTATAGGGAACCACTTTAGACTACTGAGATGTACCCAGTGGGAGATGCATTATAGGGAACCACTTTAGACTACTGAGATGCACCCAGTGGGAGACTACTGAGATGTACCCAGTGGGAGATGCATTATAGGGAACAACTTTAGACTACTGAGATGCACCCAGTGGGAGATACATTATAGGGAACCACTTTAGACTAATGAGATGTACCCAGTGGGAGATACATTACAGGGAACCACTTTAGACTACTGAGATGCACCCAGTGGGAGATACATTATAGGGAACCACTTTAGACTACTGAGATGTACCCAGTGGGAGATACATTACAGGGAACCACTTTAGACTACTGAGATGTACCCAGTGGGAGATACATTATAGGGAACCACTTTAGACTACTGAGATGTACCCAGTGGGAGATACATTATAGGGAACCACTTTAGACTACTGAGATGTACCCAGTGGGAGATACATTATACCACTTTAGACTACTGAGATGTACCCAGTGGGAGATACATTATAGGGAAACACTTAGACTACTGAGATGTACCCAGTGGGAGATACATTATAGGGAACCACTTTAGACTACTGAGATGTACCCAGTGGGAGATACATTATACCACTTTAGACTACTGAGATGTACCCAGTGGGAGATACATTATAGGGAAACACTTTAGACTACTGAGATGTACCCAGTGGGAGATACATTACAGGGAACCACTTTAGACTACTGAGATGTACCCAGTGGGAGATACATTATAGGGAACTACTTTAGACTACTGAGATGTACCCAGTGGGAGATACATTATAGGGAACCACTTTAGACTACTGAGATGTACCCAGTGGGAGATGCATTATAGGGAACCACTTTAGACTACTGAGATGCACCCAGTGGGAGATACATTATAGGGAACCACTTTAGACTACTGAGATGCACCCAGTGGGAGATACATTATAGGGAACCACTTTAGACTACTGAGATGTACCCAGTGGGAGATGCATTATAGGGAACCACTTTAGACTACTGAGATGTACCCAGTGGGAGATACATTATAGGGAACCACTTTAGACTACTGAGATGTACCCAGTGGGAGATACATTATAGGGAACCACTTAGACTACTGAGATGTACCCAGTGGGAGATACATTATAGGGAACCACTTTAGACTACTGAGATGTACCCAGTGGGAGATACATTATAGGGAAACACTTTAGACTACTGAGATGTACCCAGTGGGAGATACATTACAGGGAACCACTTTAGACTACTGAGATGTACCCAGTGGGAGATACATTATAGGGAACCACTTTAGACTACTGAGATGTACCCAGTTGGAGATACATTATAGGGAACCACTTTAGACTACTGAGATGTACCCAGTGGGAGATACATTATAGGGAACCACTTTAGACTACTGAGATGTACCCAGTGGGAGATGCATTATAGGGAACCACTTTAGACTACTGAGATGTACCCAGTGGGAGATACATTATAGGGAACCACTTTAGACTACTGAGATGTACCCAGTGGGAGATACATTATAGGGAACCACTTTAGACTACTGAGATGTACCCAGTGGGAGATACATTATAGGGAACCACTTTAGACTACTGAGATGTACCCAGTGGGAGATGCATTATAGGGAACCACTTTAGACTACTGAGATGCACCCAGTGGGAGACTACTGAGATGTACCCAGTGGGAGATGCATTATAGGGAACAACTTTAGACTACTGAGATGCACCCAGTGGGAGATACATTATAGGGAACCACTTTAGACTAATGAGATGTACCCAGTGGGAGATACATTACAGGGAACCACTTTAGACTACTGAGATGCACCCAGTGGGAGATACATTATAGGGAACCACTTTAGACTACTGAGATGTACCCAGTGGGAGATACATTACAGGGAACCACTTTAGACTACTGAGATGTACCCAGTGGGAGATACATTATAGGGAACCACTTTAGACTACTGAGATGTACCCAGTGGGAGATACATTATAGGGAACCACTTTAGACTACTGAGATGTACCCAGTGGGGAGATACATTATACCACTTTAGACTACTGAGATGTACCCAGTGGGAGATACATTATAGGGAAACACTTTAGACTACTGAGATGTACCCAGTGGGAGATACATTATAGGGAACCACTTTAGACTACTGAGATGTACCCAGTGGGAGATACATTATACCACTTTAGACTACTGAGATGTACCCAGTGGGAGATACATTATAGGGAAACACTTAGACTACTGAGATGTACCCAGTGGGAGATACATTACAGGGAACCACTTTAGACTACTGAGATGTACCCAGTGGGAGATACATTATAGGGAACTACTTTAGACTACTGAGATGTACCCAGTGGGAGATACATTATAGGGAACCACTTTAGACTACTGAGATGTACCCAGTGGGAGATACATTATAGGGAACCACTTTAGACTACTGAGATGCACCCAGTGGGAGATACATTATAGGGAACCACTTTAGACTACTGAGATGTACCCAGTGGGAGATGCATTATAGGGAACCACTTTAGACTACTGAGATGTACCCAGTGGGAGATACATTATAGGGAACCACTTTAGACTACTGAGATGTACCCAGTGGGAGATACATTATAGGGAACCACTTTAGACTACTGAGATGTACCCAGTGGGAGATGCATTATAGGGAACCACTTTAGACTACTGAGATGTACCCAGTGGGAGATACATTATAGGGAACCACTTTAGACTACTGAGATGTACCCAGTGGGAGATACATTATAGGGAACCACTTTAGACTACTGAGATGTACCCAGTGGGAGATACATTATAGGGAACCACTTTAGACTACTGAGATGTACCCAGTGGGAGATACATTATAGGGAACCACTTTAGACTACTGAGATGTACCCAGTGGGAGATACATTCTAAGGAAACACTTTAGACTACTGAGATGTACCCAGTAGGAGATACATTATAGGGAACCACTTTAGACTACTGAGATGTACCCAGTGGGAGATACATTATAGGGAACCACTTTAGACTACTGAGATGCACCCAGTGGGAGATGCATTATAGGGAACCACTATAGACTACTGAGATGTACCCAGTGGGAGATACATTATAGGGAACCACTTTAGACTACTGAGATGTACCCAGTGGGAGATGCATTATAGGGAACCACTTTAGACTACTGAGATGTACCCAGTGGGAGATACATTATAGGGAACCACTTTAGACTACTGAGATGTACCCAGTGGGAGATACATTATAGGGAACCACTTTAGACTACTGAGATGTACCCAGTGGGAGATACATTACAGGGAACCACTTTAGACTACTGAGAGTAACCCCGTGGGAGATACATTATAGGGAACCACTTTAGACTACTGAGATGCACCCAGTGGGAGATACATTATAGGGAACCACTTAGACTACTGAGATGTACCCAGTGGGAGATTACATTATAGGGAACCACTTTAGACTACTGAGATGTACCCAGTGGGAGATACATTATAGGGAACCACTTTAGACTACTGAGATGTACCCAGTGGGAGATACATTATAGGGAACCACTTTAGACTACTGAGATGTAACCCAGTGGGAGATATTATGGGAACCATCTTTAGCCTACTGAGATGTACCCAGTGGGAGATACATTATAGGTAACCACTTTAGACTATGAGATGTACCCCAGTGGGAGATACATTATAGGAAACCACTTTAGACTACTGAGATGTACCCAGTGGGAGATACATATAGGGAACCACTTTAGACTACTGAGATGTACCCAGTGGAGATGCATTATAGGGAACCACTTTAGACTACTGAGATGTACCCAGTGGGAGATAACATTATAGGGAACCACTTTAGACTACTGAGATTACCCAGTGGGAGATACATTATAGGGAACCACTTTAGACTACTGAGATGTACCCCAGTGGGAGATACATTATAGGGAACCACTTTAGACTATGAGATGTACCCAGTGGGAGATACATTATAGGGAACCACTTTAGACTACTGAGATGTACCCAGTGGGAGATACATTATAGGGAACCACTTTAGACTACTGAGATGTACCCAGGTGGGAGATACATTATAGGAACCACTTTAGACTACTGAGATGTACCCAGGGAGATACATTATAGGGAACCACTTTAGACTACTGAGATGTACCCAGTGGGAGATACATTATAGGGAACCACTTAGACTACTGAGATGTACCCAGTGGGAGATAATTATAGGGAAACCACTTTAGACTACTGAGATGTACCCAGTGGGAGATACATTATAGGGAACCACTTTAGACTACTGAGATTGTACCCAGTGGGAGATACATTATAGGGAACCACTTTAGACTACTGAGATGTACCCAGTGGGAGATACATTATAGGGAACCACTTAGACTACTGAGATGTACCCAGTGGGAGATACATTATAGGGAACCACTTTAGACTACTGAGATGTACCCAGTGGGAGATACATTATAGGAACCACTTTAGACTACTGAGATGTACCCAGTGGGAGATACATTATAGGGAACCACTTTAGACTACTGAGATGTACCCAGTGGGAGATACATTATAGGGAACCACTTTAGACTACTGAGATGTACCCAGTGGGAGATACATTATAGGGAACCACTTTAGACTACTGAGATGTACCCAGTGGGAGATACATTATAGGGAACCACTTTAGACTACTGAGATGTACCCAGTGGGAGATACATTATAGGGACCACTTTAGACTACTGAGATGTACCCAGTGGGAGATACATTATAGGGAACCACTTAGACTACTGAGATGTACCCAGTGGGAGATACATTATAGGGAACCACTTTAGACTACTGAGATGTACCCAGTGGGAGATACATTCTAAGGAAACACTTTAGACTACTGAGATGTACCCAGTGGGAGATACATTATAGGGAACCACTTTAGACTACTGAGATGCTACCCAGTGGGAGATGCATTATAGGGAACCACTTTAGACTACTGAGATGTACCCAGTGGGAGATGCATTATAGGGAACCACTTTAGACTACTGAGATGTACCCAGTGGGAGATGCATTATAGGGAACCACTTTAGACTACTGAGATGTACCCAGTGGGAGATACATTATAGGGAACCACTTTAGACTACTGAGATGTACCCAGTGGGAGATACATTATAGGGAACCACTTTAGACTACTGAGATGTACCCAGTGGGAGATACATTATAGGGAACCACTTTAGACTACTGAGATGTACCCAGTGGGAGATACATTATAGGGAACCACTTTATACTACTGAGATGTACCCAGTGGGAGATACATTATAGGGAACCACTTTAGACTACTGAGATGTACCCAGTGGGAGATGCATTATAGGGAACCACGTTAGACTACTGAGATGTACCCAGTGGGAGATGCATTATAGGGAACCACTTTAGACTACTGAGATGTACCCAGGGGGAGATGCATTATAGGGAACCACTTTAGACTAATGAGATGTACCCAGTGGGAGTACATTATAGGGAACCACTTTAGACTACTGAGATGTACCCATGGGAGATACATTATAAGGAACCACTTTAGACTACTGAGATGTACCCAGTGGGAGATACATTATAGGGAACCACTTTAGACTACTCGATGGACCCAGTGGGAGATACATTATAGGGAACCACTTTAGACTACTGAGATGTACCCAGTGGGAGATACATTATAGGAAACACTTTAGACTACTGAGATGTACCCAGGTGGGAGTGACATTAAAGGGACACCACTGTAGACTACTGAGATGTACCCAGTGGGAGATACATTATAGGGACCCACTTTAGACTACTGAGATGTACCCAGTTGGGAGATACATTATAGGGAACCACTTTAGACCACTGAGATGTACCCAGTGGGAAGATACATTATAGGGAACCACTTTAGACTACTTGAGATGTACCCAGTGGGAGATGCATTATAGGAACCACTTAGACTACTGAGATGTACCCATGGGGAGATACATTATAGGGAACCACTTTAGACTACTGAGATGTACCCAGTGGGAGATACATTATAGGAACCACTTTAGACTACTGAGATGTACCCAGTGGGAGATACATTATAGAACCACTTTAGACTACTGAGATGTTACCCAGTGGAGATACATTATGGGAACCACTTAGACTACTGAGATCACCCAGTGGGAGACTACTGAGATTTGTACCCAGTGGGAGATGCATTATAGGGAACCACTTTAGACTACTGAGATGTACCCATTGGGAGATACATTATAGGGAACCCCTTTAGACTACTGAGATGTACCCCGTGGGAGATACATTAAGGGAACCACTTTAGACTACTGAGATGGTACCCAGTGGGAGATACATTATAGGGACCACTTTAGACTACTGAGATGTACCCAGTGGGAGATGCATTATAGGGAACCACTTTAGACTACTGAGATGTACCCAGTGGGGATGATACATTATAGGGAACCACTTTAGACTACTGAGATGTACCCAGTGGGAGATACATTATAGGGAACCACTTTAGACTACTGAGATGTACCCAGTGGGAGATACATTATAGGGAACCACTTTAGACTACTGAGATGTACCCAGTGGGAGATACATTATAAGGAACCACTTTAGACTACTGAGATGTACCCAGTGGGAGATACATTATAGGGAACCACTTTAGACAACTGAGATGTACCCAGTGGGAGATACATTCTAAGGGAACCACTTAGACTACTGAGATGTACCCAGTGGGAGATACATTATAGGGAACCACTTTAGACTACTGAGATGCACCCAGTGGGAGATACATTATAGGGAACCACTTTAGACTACTGAGATGTACCCAGTGGGAGATGCACTTTAAACACTTAGACCTACTGAGATGTACCCAGTGGGGAGATACATTATAGGGAAACACTTTAGACTACTGAGATGTACCCAGTGGGGAGATACATTATAGGGAACCACTTTAGACTACTGAGATGTACCCAGTTGGGGAGATACAATTATAGGGGAACCACTTTAGACTACTGAGATGTACCCAGTGGGAGATACATTATAGGGAAACCACTTTAGACTACTGAGATGTACCCAGTGGGAGATACATTATAGGGAACCACTTTAGACTACTGAGATGTACCCAGTGGGAGATGCATATAGGGAACCACTTTAGACTACTGAGATGTACCCAGTTGGAGATGACATTATAGGGAACCACTTTAGACTACTGAGATTACCCAGTGGGAGATACATTATAGGGAACCACTTTAGACTACTGAGATGTACCCAGTGGGAGATACATTATAGGGAACCACTTTAGACTACTGAGATGTACCCAGTGGGAGATACATTATAGGGAACCACTTTAGACTACTGAGATGTACCCAGTGGGAGATACATTATAGGGAACCACTTTAGACTACTGAGATGTACCCAGTGGGAGATACATTATAGGGAACCACTTTAGACTACTGAGATGTTACCCAGTGGGAGATACATTATAGGGAACCACTTTAGACTACTGAGATGTACCCAGTGGGAGATACATTATAGGGAACCACTTTAGCACTATGAGATGTACCCAGTGGGAGATACATTATAGGAACCACTTTAGACTACTTAGATGTACCCAGTGGGAGATGAACATTATAGGGAACCACTTTAGACTACTGAGATGTACCCAGTGGGAGATACATTATAGGGAACCACTTTAGACTACTGAGATGTACCCAGTGGAGATACATTATAGGGAACCACTTTAGACTACTGAGATGTACCCAGTGGGAGATACATTATAGGGAACCACTTTAGACTACTGAGATGTACCCAGTGGGAGATACATTATAGGGAACCACTTTAGACTACTGAGATGACCCAGTGGGAGATACATTATAGGGAACCACTTAGACTACTGAGATGTACCCAGTGGGAGATACATTATAGGGAACCACTTTAGACTACTGAGATGTACCAGTGGGAGATACATTATAGGGAACCACTTTAGACTACTGAGATGTACCCAGTGGGAGATACATTATAGGGAACCACTTAGACTACTGAGATGTACCCAGTGGGAGATACATTATAGGGAACCACTTTAGACTACTGAGATGTACCCAGTGGGAGATACATTATAGGGAACCACTTTAGACTACTGAGATGTACCCAGTGGGAGATACATTATAGGGAACCACTTAGACTACTGAGATGTACCCAGTGGGAGATACATTATTAGGGAACCACTTTAGACTACTGAGATGTACCCAGTGGGAGATACATTATAGGGAACCACTTTAGACTACTGAGATGTACCCAGTGGGAGATACATTATAGGGAACCACTTTAGACTACTGAGATGTACCCAGTGGGAGATACATTATAGGGAACCACTTTAGACTACTGAGATGTACCCAGTGGGAGATACATTATAGGGAACCACTTTAGACTACTGAGATGTACCCAGTGGGAGATACATTATAGGGAACCCACTTTAGACTACTGAGATGTACCCAGTGGGAGATGACATTATAGGGAACCACTTTAGACTACTGAGATGTACCCAGTGGGAGATACATTATAGGGAACCACTTTAGACTACTGAGATGACCCAGTGGGAGATACATTTATGGAACCACTTTAGACTACTGAGATGTACCCAGTGGGAGATACATTATAGGGAAACACTTTAGACTACTGAGATGTACCCAGTGGGAGATACATTATAGGGAACCACTTTAGACTACTGAGATGTACCCAGTGGAGATACATTACAGGGAACCACTTTAGACTACTGAGATGTACCCAGTGGGAGATACATTATAGGGAACCACTTTAGACTACTGAGATGTACCCAGTGGGAGATACATTATAGGGAACCACTTAGACTACTGAGATGTACCCAGTGGGAGATACATTCTAGGAAACACTTTAGACTACTGAGATGTACCCAGTGGGAGATACATTATAGGAACACTTAGACTACTGAGATGCTACCCAGTGGGAGATACATTATAGGACCACTTTAGGACTACTGAGATGTACCCAGTGGGAGATGCATTATAGGGAACCACTTTAGACTACTGAGATGCACCCAGTGGAGATGAGACTACTGAGATGTACCCCAGTGGGAGATGCATTATAGGGAACAACTTTAGACTACTGAGATGCACCCAGTGGGAGATACATTATAGGGAACCACTTTAGACTAATGAGATGTACCCAGTGGGAGATACATTACAGGAACCACTTTAGACTACTGAGATGCACCCAGTGGGAGATACATTATAGGGAACCACTTTAGACTACTGAGATGTACCCAGTGGGAGATACATTACAGGGAACCACTTTAGACTACTGAGATGTACCCAGTGGGAGATACATTATAGGGAACCACTTTAGACTACTGAGATGTACCCAGTGGGGATACATTTATAGGGAACCACTTAGATAGAGATGTAACCAGGGAACATTTATACCACTTAGGACTACTGAGATGTACCCAGTGGGAGATACATTATAGGGAAACCACTTTAGACTACTGAGATGTACCCAGTGGGAGATACATTATAGGGAACCACTTAGACTACTGAGATGTACCCAGTGGGAGATACATTATAGGGAACCACTTTAGACTACTGAGATGTACCCAGTGGGAGATTACATTATAGGAACACTTTAGACTACTGAGATGTACCCAGTGGAGATACATTATAGGGAACCACTTTAGACTACTGAGATGTACCCAGTGGGAGAAGATACATTATAGGGAACCACTTAGACTAACTGAGATGTACCCAGTGGGAGATACATTATAGGGAACCACTTTAGACTACTGAGATGCTACCCAGTGGGAGATACATTATAGGGAACCACTTTAGACTACTGAGATGTACCCAGTGGGAGATACATTATAGGGAACCACTTTAGACTACTGAGATGTACCCAGTGGGAGAATACATTATAGGGAACCACTTTAGACTACTGAGATGTACCCAGTGGGAGATACATTATAGGGAACCACTTTAGACTACTGAGATGTACCCAGTGGGAGATACATTATAGGGAACCACTTAGACTACTGAGATGTACCAGTGGGAGATACATTATAAGGAAACCACTTTAGACTACTGAGATGCTACCCAGTGGGAGACTACTGGTCCAGTGGGAGATACATTATAGGGAACCACTTTAGACTACTGAGATGTACCCAGTGGGAGATACATATAGGGAACCACTTTAGACTACTGAGATGTACCCAGTGGGAGATGCATTATAGGGAACCACTTTAGACTACTGAGATGTACCCAGTGGGAGATACATTATAGGGAACCCACTTTAGACTACTGAGATGTACCCAGTGGGAGATACATTATAGGGAACCACTTTAGACTACTGAGATGTACCCAGTGGGAGATACATTATAGGGAAACACTTAGACTACTGAGATGTACCCAGGGGGAGATACATTATAGGGAACCACTTTAGACTACTGAGATGTACCCAGTGGGAGATACATTATAGGGAACCACTTTAGACTACTGAGATGTACCCAGTGGGAGATACATTATAGGGAACACTTTAGACTACTGAGATGTACCCAGTGGGAGATACATTATAGGGAACCACTTTAGACTACTGAGATGTACCCAGTGGGAGATACATTATAGGGAACCACTTTAGACTACTGAGATGTACCCAGTGGGAGATACATTATAGGGAACCACTTTAGACTACTGAGATGTACCCAGTGGGAGATACATTATAGGAAACCACTTTAGACTACTGAGATGTACCCAGTGGGAGATACATATAGGGAACACTTTAGACTACTGAGATGTACCCAGTGGGAGATACATTATAGGGAACCACTTTAGACTACTGAGATGTACCCAGTGGGAGATGCATTATAGGGAACACTTCGACTACTGAGATGTAACCAGTGGATTAAGGAACCACCTTTAGACTACTGAGATGTACCCAGTGGGAGATACATTATAGGGAACCACTTTAGACTACTGAGATGTACCCAGTGGGAGATACATTATAGGGAACCACTTTAGACTACTGAGATGTACCCAGTGGGAGATACATTATAGGGAACCACTTTAGACTAATGAGATGTACCCAGTGGGAGATACATTATAGGGAACCACTTTAGACTACTGAGATGTACCCAGTGGGAGATACATTATAGGGAACCACTTTAGACTACTGAGATGTACCCAGTGGGAGATACATTATAGGGAACCACTTTAGACTACTGAGATGTACCCAGTGGGAGATACATTATAGGGAACCACTTTAGACTACTGAGATGTACCCAGTGGGAGATACATTATAGGGAACCCACTTTAGACTACTGAGATGTACCCAGTGGGAGATACATTATAGGGAACCACTTTAGACTACTGAGATGTACCCAGTGGGAGATACATTATAGGGAACCACTTTAGACTACTGAGATGTACCCAGTGGGAGATACATTATAGGGAACCACTTTAGACTACTGAGATGTACCCAGTGGGAGATGCATTATAGGGAACCACTTTAGACTACTGAGATGCACCCAGTGGGAGATACATTATAGGGAACCACTTTAGACTACTGAGATGTACCCAGTGGGAGATACATTATAGGGAACCACTTTAGACTACTGAGATGTACCCAGTGGGAGATACATTATAGGGAACCACTTTAGACTACTGAGATGTACCCAGTGGGAGATACATTATAGGGAACCACTTTAGACTACTGAGATGTACCCAGTGGGAGATACATTATAGGGAACCACTTTAGACTACTGAGATGTACCCAGTGGGAGATACATTACAGGGAACCACTTTAGACTACTGAGATGCCAACCAGTGGGAGATACATTATAGGACGGAACCACTTTAGACTACTGCGATGTAACCAGTGGGAGATAAATTATAGGGAACACACTTTAGGACTACTGAGATGTACCCAGTGGGAGATTACATTATCGGAACACTTTAGACTACTGAGATGTACCCAGTGGGAGATCCATTATAGGAAACCAACTTTAGACTACTGAGATGTACCCAGTGGGAGATTACATTATACCAACTTTAGACATCTGAGATGTACCCAGTGGGAGATAGATGCATTATAGGGAACCACTTTAGACTACTGAGAGATGCACCCAGTGGTGAGAGACTACTGAGAGTTGTACCCAGTGGGAGATTGCAAGCTGCATTATAGGAACAACTTTAAGACTACTGAGATGGCACCCAGTGGGAGATACATTATAGGGAACCACTTTAGACTAATGAGATGACCCAGTGGGAGATACATTACAGGGAACCACTTTAGACTACTGAGATGTACCCAGTGGGAGATACATTACAGGGAACCACTTTAGACTACTGAGATGTACCCAGTGGGAGATACATTATAGGGAACCACTTTAGACTACTGAGATGTACCCAGTGGGAGATACATTATAGGGAACCACTTTAGACTACTGAGATGTACCCAGTGGGAGATACATTATACACTTTAGACTACTGAGATGTACCCAGTGGGAGATACATTATAGGGACACACTTTAGACTACTGAGATGTACCCAGTGGGAGATACATTATAGGAACCACTTTAGACTACTGAGATGTACCCAGTGGGAGATACATTATACCACTTTAGACTACTGAGATGTACCCAGTGGGAGATACATTATAGGGAACCACTTTAGACTACTGAGATGTACCCAGTGGGAGATACATTATAGGGAACCACTTTAGACTACTGAGATGCACCCAGTGGGAGATACATTATAGGGAACCACTTTAGACTACTGAGATGCACCCAGTGGGAGATACATTATAGGGAACCACTTTAGACTACTGAGATGTACCCAGTGGGAGATGCATTATAGGGAACCACTTAGACTACTGAGATGTACCCAGTGGGAGATACATTATAGGGAACCACTTTAGACTACTGAGATGTACCAGTGGGAGATACATTATAGGGAACCACTTTAGACTACTGAGATGTACCCAGTGGGAGATGCATTATAGGGAACCACTTTAGACTACTGAGATGTACCCAGTGGGAGATACATTATAGGGAACCACTTTAGACTACTGAGATGTACCCAGTGGGAGATACATTATAGGGAACCACTTTAGACTACTGAGATGTACCCAGTGGGAGATACATTATAGGGAACCACTTTAGACTACTGAGATGTACCCAGTGGGAGATACATTATAGGGAACCACTTTAGACTACTGAGATGTACCCAGTGGGAGATACATTCTAAGGAACCACTTTAGACTACTGAGATGTACCCAGTGGGAGATACATTATAGGGAACCACTTAGACTACTGAGATGTACCCAGTGGGAGATACATTATAGGGAACCACTTTAGACTACTGAGATGCACCCAGTGGGAGATGCATTATAGGGAACCACTTTAGACTACTGAGATGTACCCAGTGGGAGATACATTATAGGGAACCACTTTAGACTACTGAGATGTACCCAGTGGGAGATGCATTATAGGGAACCACTTTAGACTACTGAGATGTACCCAGTGGGAGATACATTATAAGGAACCACTTTAGACTACTGAGATGTACCCAGTGGGAGATACATTATAGGGAACCACTTTAGACTACTGAGATGTACCCAGTGGGAGATACATTATAGGGAACCACTTTAGACTACTGAGATGTACCCAGTGGGAGATACATTATAGGGAACCACTTTATACTACTGAGATGTACCCAGTGGGAGATACATTATAGGGAACCACTTTAGACTACTGAGATGTACCCAGTGGGAGATGCATTATAGGGAACAACGTTAGACTACTGAGATGTACCCAGTGGGAGATGCATTATAGGGAACCACTTTAGACTACTGAGATGTACCCAGTGGGAGATGCATTATAGGGAACCACTTTAGACTAATGAGATGTACCCAGTGGGAGATACATTATAGGGAACCACTTTAGACTACTGAGATGTACCCAGTGGGAGATACATTATAAAGAACCACTTTAGACTACTGAGATGTACCCAGTGGGAGATACATTATAGGGAACCACTTTAGACTACTGAGATGTACCCAGTGGGAGATACATTATAGGGAACCACTTTAGACTACTGAGATGTACCCAGTGGGAGATACATTATAGGGAAACACTTTAGACTACTGAGATGTACCCAGTGGGAGATACATTACAGGGAACCACTTTAGACTACTGAGATGTACCCAGTGGGAGATACATTATAGGGAACCACTTTAGACTACTGAGATGTACCCAGTTGGAGATACATTATAGGGAACCACTTTAGACTACTGAGATGTACCCAGTGGGAGATACATTATAGGGAACCACTTTAGACTACTGAGATGTACCCAGTGGGAGATGCATTATAGGGAACCACTTTAGACTTCTGAGATGTACCCAGTGGGAGATACATTATAGGGAACCACTTTAGACTACTGAGATGTACCCAGTGGGAGATACATTATAGGGAACCACTTTAGACTACTGAGATGTACCCAGTGGGAGATACATTATAGGGAACCACTTTAGACTACTGAGATGTACCCAGTGGGAGATGCATTATAGGGAACCACTTTAGACTACTGAGATGCACCCAGTGGGAGACTACTGAGATGTACCCAGTGGGAGATGCATTATAGGGAACAACTTTAGACTACTGAGATGCACCCAGTGGGAGATACATTATAGGGAACCACTTTAGACTAATGAGATGTACCCAGTGGGAGATATATTACAGGGAACCACTTTAGACTACTGAGATGCACCCAGTGGGAGATACATTATAGGGAACCACTTTAGACTACTGAGATGTACCCAGTGGGAGATACATTACAGGGAACCACTTTAGACTACTGAGATGTACCCAGTGGGAGATACATTATAGGGAACCACTTTAGACTACTGAGATGTACCCAGTGGGAGATACATTATAGGGAACCACTTTAGACTACTGAGATGTACCCAGTGGGAGATACATTATACCACTTTAGACTACTGAGATGTACCCAGTGGGAGATACATTATAGGGAAACACTTTAGACTACTGAGATGTACCCAGTGGGAGATACATTATAGGGAACCACTTTAGACTACTGAGATGTACCCAGTGGGAGATACATTATA
Organism: Salmo trutta; assembly: GCF_901001165.1. Taxonomy (NCBI): domain Eukaryota; kingdom Metazoa; phylum Chordata; class Actinopteri; order Salmoniformes; family Salmonidae; genus Salmo; species Salmo trutta. Next base: position 45,199,408 of record NC_042964.1, read on the forward strand.
CCACTTTAGACTACTGAGATGTACCCAGTGGGAGATACATTATAGGGAAACACTTTAGACTACTGAGATGTACCCAGTGGGAGATACATTACAGGGAACCACTTTAGACTACTGAGATGTACCCAGTGGGAGATACATTATAGGGAACCACTTTAGACTACTGAGATGTACCCAGTGGGAGATACATTATAGGGAACCACTTTAGACTACTGAGATGTACCCAGTGGGAGATGCATTATAGGGAACCACTTTAGACTACTGAGATGCACCCAGTGGGAGATACATTATAGGGAACCACTTTAGACTACTGAGATGCACCCAGTGGGAGATACATTATAGGGAACCACTTTAGACTACTGAGATGTACCCAGTGGGAGATGCATTATAGGGAACCACTTTAGACTACTGAGATGTACCCAGTGGGAGATACATTATAGGGAACCACTTTAGACTACTGAGATGTACCCAGTGGGAGATACATTATAGGGAAACACTTTAGACTACTGAGATGTACCCAGTGGGAGATACATTATAGGGAACCACTTTAGACTACTGAGATGTACCCAGTGGGAGATACATTATAGGGAACCACTTTAGACTACTGAGATGTACCCAGTGGGAGATACATTATAGGGAACCACTTTAGACTACTGAGATGTACCCAGTGGGAGATACATTATACCACTTTAGACTACTGAGATGTACCCAGTGGGAGATACATTATAGGGAACCACTTTAGACTACTGAGATGTACCCAGTGGGAGATACATTATAGGGAACCACTTTAGACTACTGAGATGTACCCAGTGGGAGATACATTATAGGGAAACCACTTTAGACTACTGAGATGTACCCAGTGGGAGATACATTACAGGGAACCACTTTAGACTACTGAGATGTACCCAGTGGGAGATACATTATAGGGAACCACTTTAGACTACTGAGATGTACCCAGTGGGAGATACATTATAGGGAACCACTTTAGACTACTGAGATGTACCCAGTGGGAGATGCATTATAGGGAACCACTTTAGACTACTGAGATGCACCCAGTGGGAGATACATATAGGGAACCACTTTAGACTACTGAGATGTACCCAGTGGGAGATGCATTATAGGGAACCACTTTAGACTACTGAGATGTACCCAGTGGGAGATGCATTATAGGGAACCACTTTAGACTACTGAGATGTACCCAGTGGGCGATACATTATAGGGAACCACTTTAGACTACTGAGATGTACCCAGTGGGAGATACATTATAGGGAACCACTTTAGACTACTGAGATGCACCCAGTGGGAGATACATTATAGGGAACCACTTTAGACTACTGAGATGTACCCAGTGGGAGATACATTATAGGGAACCACTTTAGACTACTGAGATGTACCCAGTGGGAGATACATTATAGGGAACCACTTTAGACTACTGAGATGTACCCAGTGGGAGATACATTACAGGGAACCACTTTAGACTACTAAGATGCACCCAGTGGGAGATACATTATAGGGAACCACTTTAGACTACTGAGATGTACCCAGTGGGAGATACATTACAGGGAACCACTTTAGACTACTGAGATGTACCCAGTGGGAGATACATTATACCACTTTAGACTACTGAGATGTACCCAGTGGGAGATACATTATAGGGAACCACTTTAGACTACTGAGATGTACCCAGTGGGAGATGCATTATAGGGAACCACTTTAGACTACTGAGATGTACCCAGTGGGAGATACATTATAGGGAACCACTTTAGACTACTGAGATGTACCCAGTGGGAGATACATTATACCACTTTAGACTACTGAGATGTACCCAGTGGGAGATACATTTTGGGAACCACTTTAGACTACTGAGATGTACCCAGTGGGAGATACATTATAGGGAACCACTTTAGACTACTGAGATGTACCCAGTGGGAGATGCATTATAGGGAACCACTTTAGACTACTGAGATGTACCCAGTGGGAGATGCATTATAGGGAACCGCTTTAGACTACTGAGATGTACCCAGTGGGAGATACATTATAGGGAACCACTTTAGACTACTGAGATGTACCCAGTGGGAGATACATTATAGGGAACCACTTTAGACTACTGAGATGTACCCAGTGGGAGATACATTATAGGGAACCACTTTAGACTACTGAGATGTACCCAGTGGGAGATACATTATAGGGAACCACTTTAGACTACTGAGATGTACCCAGTGGGAGATACATTATAGGGAACCACTTTAGACTACTGAGATGTACCCAGTGGGAGATACATTATAGGGAACCACTTTAGACTACTGAGATGTACCCAGTGGGAGATACATTATAGGGAACCACTTTAGACTACTGAGATGTACCCAGTGGGAGATACATTATAGGGAACCACTTTAGACTACTGAGATGTACCCAGTGGGAGATACATTATAGGGAACCACTTTAGACTACTGAGATGTACCCAGTGGGAGATACATTATAGGGAACCACTTTAGACTACTGAGATGTACCCAGTGGGAGATGCATTATAGGGAACCACGTTAGACTACTGAGATGTACCCAGTGGGAGATGCATTATAGGGAACCACTTTAGACTACTGAGATGTACCCAGTGGGAGATGCATTATAGGGAACCACTTTAGACTAATGAGATGTACCCAGTGGGAGATACATTATAGGGAACCACTTTAGACTACTGAGATGTACCCAGTGGGAGATACATTATAAAGAACCACTTTAGACTACTGAGGTGTACCCAGTGGGAGATACATTATAGGGAACCACTTTAGACTACTGAGATGTACCCAGTGGGAGATACATTATAGGGAACCACTTTAGACTACTGAGATGTACCCAGTGGGAGATACATTATAGGGAAACACTTTAGACTACTGAGATGTACCCAGTGGGAGATACATTACAGGGAACCACTTTAGACTACTGAGATGTACCCAGTGGGAGATACATTATAGGGAACCACTTTAGACTACTGAGATGTACCCAGTGGGAGATACATTATAGGGAACCACTTTAGACTACTGAGATGTACCCAGTGGGAGATGCATTATAGGGAACCACTTTAGACTACTGAGATGCACCCAGTGGGAGATACATTATAGGGAACCACTTTAGACTACTGAGATGTACCCAGTGGGAGATGCATTATAGGGAACCACTTTAGACTACTGAGATACACCCAGTGGGAGATACATTATAGGGAACCACTTTAGACTACTGAGATGTACCCAGTGGGAGATACATTACAGGGAACCACTTTAGACTACTGAGATGTACCCAGTGGGAGATGCATTATAGGGAACCACTTTAGACTACTGAGATGTACCCAGTGGGAGATACATTATAGGGAACCACTTTAGACTACTGAGATGTACCCAGTGGGAGATACATTATAGGGAACCACTTTAGACTACTGAGATGTACCCAGTGGGAGATGCATTATAGGGAACCACTTTAGACTACTGAGATGCACCCAGTGGGAGATACATTATAGGGAACCACTTTAGACTACTGAGATGTACCCAGTGGGAGATGCATTATAGGGAACCACTTTAGACTACTGAGATGCACCCAGTGGGAGATACATTATAGGGAACCACTTTAGACTACTGAGATGTACCCAGTGGGAGATACATTATAGGGAACCACTTTAGACTACTGAGATGTACCCAGTGGGAGATACATTATAGGGAACCACTTTAGACTACTGAGATGTACCCAGTGGGAGATACATTACAGGGAACCACTTTAGACTACTGAGATGCACCCAGTGGGAGATACATTATAGGGAACCACTTTAGACTACTGAGATGTACCCAGTGGGAGATACATTATAGGGAACCACTTTAGACTACTGAGATGTACCCAGTGGGAGATACATTATAGGGAACCACTTTAGACTACTGAGATGTACCCAGTGGGAGATACATTATAGGAAACCACTTTAGACTACTGAGATGTACCCAGTGGGAGATACATTATACCACTTTAGACTACTGAGATGTACCCAGTGGGAGATACATTATAGGGAACCACTTTAGACTACTGAGATGTACCCAGTGGGAGATGCATTATAGGGAACTACTTTAGACTACTGAGATGTACCCAGTGGGAGATGCATTATAGGGAACCACTTTAGACTACTGAGATGTACCCAGTGGGAGATACATTATAGGGAACCACTTTAGACTACTGAGATGTACCCAGTGGGAGATACATTATAGGGAACCACTTTAGACTACTGAGATGTACCCAGTGGGAGATACATTATAGGGAACCACTTTAGACTACTGAGATGCACCCAGTGGGAGATGCATTATAGGGAACCACTTTAGACTACTGAGATGTACCCAGTGGGAGATGCATTATAGGGAACCACTTTAGACTACTGAGATGTACCCAGTGGGAGATGCATTATAGGGAACCACTTTAGACTACTGAGATGCACCCAGTGGGAGATACATTATAGGGAACCACTTTAGACTACTGAGATGTACCCAGTGGGAGATACATTATAGGGAACCACTTTAGACTACTGAGATGTACCCAGAGGGAGATACATTATAGGGAACCACTTTAGACTACTGAGATGTACCCAGTGGGAGATACATTATAGGGAACCACTTTAGACTACTGAGATGTACCCAGTGGGAGATACATTATAGGGAACCACTTTAGACTACTGAGATGTACCCAGTGGGAGATACATTATAGGGAACCACTTTAGACTACTGAGATGTACCCAGTGGGAGATACATTATAGGGAACCACTTTAGACTACTGAGATGTACCCAGTGGGAGATGCATTATAGGGAACCACTTTAGACTACTGAGATGTACCCAGTGGGAGATGCATTATAGGGAACCACTTTAGACTACTGAGATGTACCCAGTGGGAGATGCATTATAGGGAACCACTTTAGACTACTGAGATGTACCCAGTGGGAGATGCATTATAGGGAACCACTTTAGACTACTGAGATGTACCCAGTGGGAGATGCATTATAGGGAACCATTTTAGACTACTGAGATGTACCCAGTGGGAGATACATTATAGGGAACCACTTTAGACTACTGAGATGTACCCAGTGGGAGATGCATTATATGGAACCACTTTAGACTACTGAGATGTACCCAGTGGGAGATACATTATAGGGAACCACTTTAGACTACTGAGATGTACCCAGTGGGAGATACATTATAGGGAACCACTTTAGACTACTGAGATGCACCCAGTGGGAGATACATTATAGGGAACCACTTTAGACTACTGAGATGTACCCAGTGGGAGATACATTATAGGGAACCACTTTAGACTACTGAGATGTACCCAGTGGGAGATACATTATAGGGAACCACTTTAGACTACTGAGATGTACCCAGTGGGAGATACATTATAGGGAACCACTTTAGACTACTGAGATGTACCCAGTGGGAGATACATTATAGGGAACCACTTTAGACTACTGAGATGTACCCAGTGGGAGATACATTATAGGGAACCACTTTAGACTACTGAGATGTACCCAGTGGGAGATACATTATAGGGAACCACTTTAGACTACTGAGATGTACCCAGTGGGAGATGCATTATAGGGAACCACTTTAGACTACTGAGATGTACCCAGTGGGAGATACATTATAGGGAACCACTTTAGACTACTGAGATGTACCCAGTGGGAGATGCATTATAGGGAACCACTTTAGACTACTGAGATGTACCCAGTGGGAGATACATTATAGGGAACCACTTTAGACTACTGAGATGTACCCAGTGGGAGATGCATTATAGGGAACCACGTTAGACTACTGAGATGTACCCAGTGGGAGATGCATTATAGGGAACCACTTTAGACTACTGAGATGTACCCAGTGGGAGATACATTATAGGGAACCACTTTAGACTACTGAGATGTACCCAGTGGGAGATACATTATAGGGAACCACTTTAGACTACTGAGATGTACCCAGTTGGAGATACATTATAGGGAACCACTTTAGACTACTGAGATGTACCCAGTGGGAGATACATTATAGGGAACCACTTTAGACTACTGAGATGTACCCAGTGGGAGATGCATTATAGGGAACCACTTTAGACTACTGAGATGTACCCAGTGGGAGATACATTTTAGGGAACCACTTTAGACTACTGAGATGTACCCAGTGGGAGATACATTATTGAAGCTAGGCTATAATGGAATCCAGGGATAATGGAGATGGATAGAGAGAGGAGGCAGCGGTTCCCTGATACCTCATTCCTCTTCACTAACGACGTTCACACTGATAAATAAACTGCAACGAGAACAATGTAATTAGTGAGGGACTGGGAAGAGTAAGGCAACAGAGCACATTGGTTTTCTCAAACTGATATAGACATTCAAGTTATGTATTACTTCACATTGTTATTATATTATTCACATAATAATACAGGCTCTTGATATATTGCACCTAGGACCTACACCCGGACAGACTGGTCTCAAACGCAACTCCAACAGTGGCTACAAGCCAGTGAGAAGTGACCACCTGCTACTTTCCATGGAAAAAGCAGCTCTGTCATCAGCCATTGTATACCAGGCAAACACTGGTGGATATTTATAACCCAGAGAGACTGGCTGTGGCACCCTGTTTTCCACAGATGCAGCAGTGTTACTGGGAACTGGCCCTACCTGTTATACATGAACAGGCTAGGGTAGGAAGTCCTACTCAGGGACAACATGACAGTTGATGAGCTTGTTGTAGAGTTAAGCAAATTTTCCTTATGTAAGGTAATGCCTAAAACAACAGGGCCTAATTGATGGCTTGAAAACTGATCTGGGTGAAGTTTTACCTTTATGAGGTTTAGGAATAAACTGCTTCCAGGTCATCAGCATTCTTAGTCGCATGAGGGGATGATCATAGCACCGCAGTGTGTGTGTGTGTGTGTGTGTGTGTGTGTGTGTGTGTGTGTGTGTGTGTGTGTGTGTGTGTATGTGTGTGTGTGTGTGTGTGCCTGGTGAGTCCAGGGAATGGAGATGAGTGTTGTTTTGGATAGAGATCTAGAGAGAGAGAGGCAGGGTGACAATCAGTTTGAGTGGATTAGCAGGAGGCCTGGTTGGGGTGCTGGGGCTCCTGACGTTGCCAACCAAGTCACAGCTGCGATAACAACAGGTGTGTGTGTGTGTGGGGGGGGATCGGCAGAAATAGAAGGACTCAGGCCTCTGATATACAGAGTGCCTGCTCAAAGCAGGGAGCACGAAACACAGCTGGTTGGTAACAACCCTGGCCTTTTGTGGACATCTACATCAATAGAGGTCTAGAATAACCACCGGACACGGGGCCAAAGACAAAGCATCATTGCAGAGGAGGTGCCGAGTGCTCATTGGCCATCCTCTCCACTACGGTCGACCAGGTGATGTTCCTTGAAGAAAGGAATCACTTTGTTGATCAAGAGTTTGATGATGTAATGGAAGCAGCAGGTGCCGGGCTGAAAGGTGAATCCAGACACGACACTGTTGATGCTGACAGAGAGGGCAGACGGCATCGTATCAGTCTGGAGTCCTTTCCCTTCATCTGTAACTGGTATGGAAGCACGTAAACAGGGGAAAGCAAACACTCTGTAGATATCCATCACATACAGTCCCAGTCAGAAGTTGGGACACACCTACTCATGCAAGGGTTTTTCTTTATTTTTACTATTTTCTACATTGTATAATAATAGTGAAGACATCAAAACTATGAAATAGCACATACAGAATCATGTAGTAACCAAACAAGTGTTAACTTCTTTGGGATAGGGGGCAGTATTTTCACGGCCGGTGTAACGATCGTCGTGCAGGAAGGAAGAAGTGGACCAAGGCGCAGCTGGGAGCGAACACATGTTATTTATTACAGACTGAAATAACACGGTCAAAACAGAGAATAAACGTATCGTTACTGCTCCAACAAAAAGAGACAACACCCCACAAACATCGTGGGGGAAAAGGAACTTAAATGTGATTCCCCAATCAGAGGCAACTAGCGACAGCTGTCTCTGATTGGGAATCGACAGAACCCAACATAGAAATAAGCCCCAAAGCAAGGCTATACCAAAACCATAGAAAATAAACTATAGAAATGCCACACCCTGACCAAAATAGAAGAGTTCACCTGGTCAGGGCGTGACAGTACCCCTCCTCCAACGGTGCGTACTCCCGGCGCACCAACCTAAAGTCTATTAGGGGGGGGGCCGGGTGGGCGCCTCACCCTCGGTGGAGGCTTTGGCCCCGGGCGTGTTTCTCCCCCTGCCTCCACCCTAGCCCTACCCCTCTGGCCCGGACTGGACCACGGTGGAGCGGCATGCTCAGGCTCCGGAGCGGAGCCGCCGACCGGAACAGGACTGGTCACCGGTGGACCGGACACAGGCCATGCCGGACTGTGGACACGCACCGTGGGCCTGGTGCGGGGAACAGGGACGGGCCGGACAGGACCGGGGACACGCACCACCAACCTGGTGCGGGGAGCAGGGATGGGCCGGACTGGACTGGGGACACGCACCAGCAACCTGGTGCGGGTAGCAGGGACGGGCCAGACTGGACTAGGGACACGCACCCCCGGCTTGGTGCGGGGAGCAGGGATGGGCCGGACAGGACTGGGGACACGCACCACTAACCTTTTGCGGGGAGCAGGGATGGGCCGGACAGGACTGGGGACACGCACCACTAACCTGGTGCGGGGAGCAGGGACGGGACGGACTGGACTGGGGACACGCACCACTGGCTTGGTGCGGGGAGCAGGGATGGGCCGGACAGGACTGGGGACACGCACCACTGGCTTGGTGCGGGGAGCAGGGATGGGCCGGATAGGACTGTGGACACGCACCACTAACTTGGTGCGGGGAGCAGGGATGGGCCGGACAGGACTGGGGACACGCACCACTAACCTGGTGCGGGGAGCAGGGACGGGCCGGACTGGACTGGGGACACGCACCACTGGCTTGGTGCGGGGAGCAGGGATGGGCCGGACAGGACTGGGGACACGCACCACTGGCTTGGTGCGGGGAGCAGGGATGGGCCGGACTGGACTGTGGACACGCACCACATTCGCCCGGCAAGGGCGAGGTGCTGGCACAGGACGTGCTGGACCGTGACCGCACACCAGCGACACAGTGCGCATAAGCGGCGCCGATATCCTGGACCGAGGAGGCGCACTGGAGGTCTGGAGTGCACAGCTGACATCACCCGTTCTGGCTCAACGCCCACCTTAGCCTGGCAAGTGTGGAGCGCTGGCACAGAACGCACTGGGATGTGCAGCCGTACCGGAGACACAGTGTGTGTCCTCGGCGCAGGATACATCGGACCGAGAAGGGGCACCGGAGGCCAGGAGCGCTGATCCGGCACAACACGTCCTCACTGAACACTCCCCCTAGCCCGGCAAATGTGGGGCGCTGGCACAAAGCGCACTGGGCTGTGCAGGCGCACTGGCGATACCGTGCGCACCTCTGCCACCCAAGGCTCTTCCTCCACGCTGTCCCTACGCAGGTCCTCCAGGACCTGCCACATCTCTGCCTCCTCCTTCGCCGTTATCCCCCACGAGAGCAGTGGTCTGGGCTCTTCCTCTGCCCTTCCGGACCACCCTATTAGCCCCCCCCCAACATTTTCTTGGGGGTGTCTTCCGGGCCTTCTCGACCGCCGCCTGCGACTCCTTCCACCGGCTGGCATCACCTCCTCGACCTGGGAATCCTTCCGCCAGGGTCCTTTCCCCGACATGATCTCCTCCCAGGTCCAGAACTCCTTCCCCTCGCGAGCCCGTCTCTCGCGCTCCTTATCCTCCCGCTGCTTGGTCCTGGTTCGGTGGGGTGTTCTGTAACGATCGTCGTGCAGGAAGGAAGAAGTGGACCAAGGCGCAGCTGGGAGCGAACACATGTTATTTATTACAGACTGAAATAACACGGTCAAAACAGAGAATAAACGTATCGTTACTGCTCCAACAAAAAGAGACAACACCCACAAACATCGTGGGGGAAAAGGAACTTAAATGTGATTCCCCAATCAGAGGCAACTAGCGACAGCTGTCTCTGATTGGGAATCGACAGAACCCAACATAGAAATAAGCCCCAAAGCAAGGCTATACCAAAAACATAGAAAATAAACTATAGAAATGCCACACCCTGACCAAAATAGAAGAGTTCACCTGGTCAGGGCGTGACAGCCGGATAAAAAACGTACCCGATTTAATCTGGTTACTACTCCTGCCCAGAAACTAGAATATGCATATTATTAGTAGATTTGGATAGAAAACACTCTAAAGTTTCTAAAACTGTTTGAATGGTGTCTGTGAGTATAACAGAACTCATATGGCAGGCAAACACCTGAGAAGATTCCATGCAGGAAGTGCCCTGTCTGACAATTTGTTGTCCTTCTGTTGCATCTCTATCGAAATTACAGCATCTGTGCTGTTACGTGACACTTTCTAAGGCTTCCATTGGCTCTCTAAAGCCGCCAGAAAGTGGAATGGGGTGTCTGCTGTCTCTGGGTGAAGTATAGGAGCAGAGTTTGTAAGTGATCAGCCTGGGGACAGTGAGACTGGAGATGCGCGGTCACGAGAACTCGCCATTTTTTCTTTCTCTCTTTGAATGAATACAACATTGCCCGGTTGGAATATTATCGCTATTTTACGAGAAAAGTAGCATAATAATTGATTTTAAACAGCGTTTGACATGCTTCTAAGTACGGTAATGGAATATTTAGAAATGTTTTGTCACGAAATGCGCTCGCGCGTTACAATTCAGATAGTGACCTGAACGCACAAACAAAACGGAGGTATTTGGATATAACTATGGATTATTTGGAACCAAAACAACATTTGTTGTTGAAGTAGAAGTCCTGGGAGTGCATTCTGACGAAGAACAGCAAAGGTAATCCAATTTTTCTAATAGTAATTCTGAGTTTAGGTGACCCCGAAGTTGGCGGATGTCAAAATAGCTAGCCGTGATGGCCGAGCTATGTACTCAGAATATTGCAAAATGTGCTTTCGCCGAAAAGCTATTTTAAAATCGGACATAGCGATTGCATAAAGGAGTTCTGTATCTATAATTCTTAAAATAATTGTTATGTGTTTTGTCAACGTTTATCATGAGTAATTTAGTAAATTCACCGGAAGTTTTCGGTGGGTATGCTAGTTCTGAACATCACATGCTAATGTAAAAAGCTGTTTTTTGATATAAATATGAACTTGATTGAACAAAACATGCATGTATTGTATAACATAATGTCCTAGGAGTGTCATCTGATGAAGATCATCAAAGGTTAGTGCTGCATTTAGCTGTGGTTTGGGTTTATGTGACATATATGCTTGCTTGGAAAATGGCTGTGTGATTATTTGTGTCTATGTACTCTCCTAACATAATCTAATGTTTTGCTTTCGGTGTAAAGCCTTTTTGAAATCGGACAATGTGGTTAGATTAACGAGAGTCTTATCTTTAAAATGGTGTAAAATAGTTGATTGTTTGAGAAAATTGAATTGTGGTATTTTAGTTGGTTTTGTATTTCGCACCGTGCGATGCCATTGGCTGTTGGCTAGGGGTTCCGCTAGCGGAACGTCTAGATGCAAGAGGTTGAACAAATCAAAATATATTTTATATTTGAGATTCTTCAAAGTAGCCACACTTTCCCTTGATGAAAGCTTTGCACACTTGGCATTCTCTCAACCAGCTTCATGAGGAATTCCAACAGTCTTAAAGGAGTTCCCACATATCCTGAGCACTTGTTGGTTGCTTTTCCTTCACTCTGTGGTCCAACTCATCACAAACCATCTCAATTGGGTTGAGGTCGGGTGAGGCCAGGTCATTTGAATTATAAAGTGTCACCAGCAAAGCACCCCCCACACCATCACACCTCCTCCTCCATGCTTTACGGTGGGAACCACACATGCAGAGATCATCCGTTCACCTGTGCATCTCACAAAGACACGGCGGTTGGAACCAAAAATCTCAAATTTGGACTCATCAGACCAAAGGACATATTTCCACCGGTCTAATGTCCATTGCTCATGTTTCTTGGCCCAAGCAAGTCTTTTCTTATTATTGGTGTCCTTTTGTAGTGGTTTCTTTGCAGCAATTCGAACATGAAGGCCTGTTTCACACAGGCTCCTCTGAACAGTTGATGTTGAGATGTGTCTGTTACTTGAACTCCGTGAAGCATTTATTTGGGCTGCAATCTGAGGTGCAGTTAACTCTAATGAACTTATGCTCTGCAGCAGAGGTAACTCTGGGTCTTCCTTTCCTTTGGCGGTCCTCATGAGAGCCAGTTTCATCATAGCGCTTGATGGTTTTTGCGACTGCACTTGAAGAAACTTTCAAAGTTCTTGACATTTTCCAGATTGACTGACCTTCATGACTTAAAGTAATGATGGACTGCCATTTCTCTTTGCTTATTTGAGTTGTTCTTGCCATAATATGGACTTGATCTTTTACCAAATAGGGCTATCTTCTGTATGCCACCCCTACCTTCTCATAACTCAACTGATTGGCTCAAACGCATTATGAAGGAAATCAATTCCACAAATTAATGTTTAACAAGGCACACCTGTTAATTGAAATGAATTCCAGGTGACTACCTCATGATGCTGGTTGAGAGAATGCCAAGAGTGTGCAAAGCTGTGATCAAGGCAAAGGGTGGCTACTTTGAAGAATCTGAAATTCAAAATATATTTAGATTTTGTTCAACACTTTTTTTGGTTACTACATGATTCCACATGTGTTATTTTATAGTTTTGATGTCTTCACTATTATTCTACAATGTAGAAAATAGTACAAATATATATAAACCCTGGAATGAGTAGGTGTGTCCAAACTTTTGACTGGCACTGTATGTGTTTACAGCGCTGATGAAGTAGAGGACGCAAGGAGAGGAAGCAAGAAGAGGAAACAAGGAGAGGAAGCAAGGAGAGGAAGCACAGAGAAGAAGTAAGGCGAGGAAGCCATTTTAGACCAACGAGATGTAGGCCCTACCCCCAACCTAGTCATCCGGGGCTTCTTCAGACACTACAGCAGACGACTGGACATCGAAAGCACCAAGGACAGTTTGTGAAAGAGAGAGTTGAACCAGTGGTGCACCACCTAAACCTCCCAAAACAGTTGTCTGTTTTCCTGGCAACCAATCTAATAATGAAGGAGGTGGTAATAGTGTTTATGGAGACTGAACAGAAAAGACCAGTGTTACCAGACTGTAAGCATTTACCACCAAGGTAATAAAGCACAGGGCTGTTTAGCTCCCCAACTGTTGAGTTAGCGAAATAGCTCGTCTCCCATTCTGTAATTCAACAACAATTCCTGTAAAGGTGTTTCGAAGCGGTGTGGTGGGCTGGTGTGAGCCTGGGACAAGCGTAGCGGAGCGGTTTAGCGTCATTTACACGTGATAAAAACTGGGCCTTAACTGGAAGCAGCAGGTCTGCCTGGAATGGGGTTCTCAAGCTGATACACACAGAGACATACAGGAGCCTCAAGTCCAACACACACACACACACACACACACACACACACAGTAATGACACCCATGGCCAAAATAGATGCACACACAGAAACACACAGTGCTGCTAGTTCATTTACGGCACCTAACTACCTGTCTAATCTAAGCCAGGTCTAATTGGTAGCTTTAAGCCCGCAGTGGGCCCTTTATCCACTATAGGCCTGCGGTGAAAAGGTTTACAGCATAAACATCTGCAAAACAGAGGGACATTCTCCATCACCAAGGGAGCTGCATCCTGTAGTCGAGCTCCTCAGGGCAATGTTTCATTAACAGCTATTGGTTGAGACAGAGAATACGAAGAAAATAAAAGTATTGATTTCTAAATGGTAGGCCTACCTAAAACCCTCATCAACACAAGCAAATGATTATTTTTGCAATAGCATATATGACATGTATTTATTAAACTGTTAGAATGCATTGGCTCAGAACGGATTACTAGATGCATACTTTTTTAGTGTCAGATATACACAATATTATATGACAAGATCCAGCTAAAAAAAGGACCTTATGCATTTCAGCTAAAATAACAAGTCAATGTTTATCTCCCAGGAAAAGTTAGCTAGCAATAGCAAGCTAGCTAAATGGGCTTTTGTGTTTAGGCATGCCCCAAAACTAATAAAGTTGGTTTTGAATTTTCAACCTGCGTGTCATGAACATGTCTGTTGGGGATGTACAAAATCAACACGCGCGTGGCCGGTGTAGTCAGCATGTCATCAATGTATGAAATGTTTCTTATTTTCAAATTCAAACTCGTTTGGCTTTAGCTGTGTTCAATTTGCAGTGTACAAATTATTACAATTATGCTCCAGCCCCCCCGACCATCAAAACTCGTCCC